>NW_026262673.1:5554180-5830726 GCF_021869535.1 Mytilus californianus
TATTAGAACATAAATTAATAATATGAAAATGTTGTGTCTCATTCAGAAGCTGATGCATTTGAGACATTTTTACATATGTTGTTAAATGTTCCGGGTACATGTACATGTATCAGCAGTTACATAAGTCTTTCCATGTATGAATACGAGTCTAGCATAATTTATTTTCAAGACATGGCTATGTCAGATTTTTTTTTTGGAGTACATAACATGAACAAACAACAAAACAAGTTATCTACTAAATTGATATTTTAGTTGATTGACATTCATGTAGAAATGAAGGCATAGGAAATAGTAAGCAGTCAAATAGAACTCATGGAAACCAGGGAAAAACAACCAAAATCTAAAATTCGTTATCTCGCAGGTGCATGTTGCATTAAAATACCTACCCGTTTAAGAAATTATGTGCTTCGGAAGATCGGGCAAACTTCGAAGAAGCGCAAATTTTCCCGTAAATTGGATCATAAATAACATGTTACGTTGAACAATTTTAAATTGAGGATAGTGAGGCACCTTTCAATTCAAGTATGTCCGAAATAGAAAATAAACATGGTTCTACAAGAGGCTTGACCATTGATAATAATGATGTGTTTTATTTAAATTCAATTGAATGCTGTTGTTCAGCAGAACTGTACATTTGAACATTTTCACATACATGCACACACAACATTTTATTTCTGTAGGAAAAGTATTTACTCAGATATTGAACTTTTAGATTGTTGGATAAATCTGTTTGGAGAAATTGTGGATGATAATGTGAAACATATTTTTTTTTCTTGTTTTAGTTATGGAAATATTTAAGGACATAACTGAGCATTTTGTTCGTATAGCTTTTGTGGATGCTATAACATCTTTCGAAGCAAGTGTACCAAGAAAGTAGCTCTCAGAAGTAAAATAAAGGCTATTCGTGAAAGGGGTGCGAAAAAGAAAAAAATCAACTGATAATGTAGAGGTCAATGTTGGCGCTGAGGCAGATGAAATATTTATATGCAATACTTGTAATAAAAACTGTGACTGGGAGCCTGGAGACAAGGAACTTGAAAGTGTTGCATGTGAAAAGTGCAATACTTGGTATCACTTTAAATGTGCCAACTGAACAGGAAAAGAAGCTTTTCTGAAAAAAAAGTATATCAAATTGGTATTGTTGCAATTGCAGTAAAAAGGGAAACGGTTAAGGAAAAGGGAAATGGATGAAGGAAAAGGGAAAGGAAAAGATTGAAGAAGAAAATTGTGTGTCCGTGTTACTTTATAAAGGAATATACATTCAGCTCTTGAATATGAAATAGAGAAGAAAGATACCAAAGGGACAATCAAACTCTGTTTAGAAAACAAACTGACAAAGCCACTTTAGAAGACGGATATGACAAATTCAGTTCTTTCATGAATTCTATTTGGCGGCTTTCTATTGCATTACATTTTGGTGAGACAAACTGAAATGTGTAAAAACAAACTGACAAATCTATGTAACTGATTACCCTGTTTACAAGAGCCAACCATAGATTACCATAGCCTCCATAGGACCTAAATAGGAAAAATAGATAGAAGAATTCTTGTCAGAAACCAGTTAGCTAATCAAATTGGACATAGTGCAGGTGAGCAATACAATGGTGAATACAGACTGCTGTAAGGGACCGGTCATTATTAATTCCAAGGGGCAGGCCCATTTTTAAATTATTGAAAAATTTAATAACCCTCCTTTCCACTTCTGGTTCTGCACACATAATATTAAATAAACTTCAGTTCATATGCTCGATTATTTTTAAATAATTTATTTACAATGTCAATTGACTTCTTCTAAAAATTGCCAGATTGTTGGGGTGTTTTTTACTTGTAAAGGACTACATCTATTAAATGTATTAAAGAGGGTAAATGTTTCTGACTCCTGTGCTTGGAGGGATCAAATGTCTTCAGAATCAACTTTACTATCACCAAAAGTGTAATTTTCTATCAAAGCTTGTTAATATCAGGTTTAATATGTATTAAAATGTAAGAGGTAATTCATAGCTGTGTGTACGAATAGATACAGATATCTGTCACGTCACACAGGTACTTATAAAAATATTTATGCCGTTGTACGTCTTTAAAACAATAATTTACCCGAATGGTATTTACCCTGTTAATAATTAAAAAAATAACACAATCAGTAAATAAAACGAGATGATGATAATGCGCAAAAGTTCTATTTGATCTTCTATTCTAATATGGTATTGCCATTTTTTTCTTTCACTTCTTTGTCAATAATTTTGTCGTTGAAAGTATAGCTCCATTGAAACCGCCTGTTTTCATAATGAGGACAACGACAAAAACAAGGCTTTTTTCGGCATTTCATTTTGAAGTTGTCATTAAGACGTCAAAAGCGTTCAGAGTGAGCTGATTTTTGTTTTTAGTTGTAGATGCATCTGCCTCGGTGTTATCTCTTTTTAATACAAATATAACCTGTGTGAAGGATTTATCAAAGTCCAGGGCCACTTTCACTAGTTTTAAATTATCTGGCACGAATGTGTCTGTAAAATTATGTCATTTTAAACATCCTCCCAAGTGTCGGACACATAATGCCGATATATTATTTTTATGAAATAATTCTTGTCTTGTAAGACGAAAATGCTAGAACAAAGAGTGACTTGTTCTGCCGGGCCAGGTTCGCCCTCAATGGCCGCTTATTTTCGTTTCAGCTTGTCAAAGTTATTGTTGGCGTCCATGCCTGGACAAAATTTGCAAATGAAACCTTTGACAACCGAACCAGTTTAGCGCTTTAAACCTCGAGTATATGCAGGCTTCCAGGTTAACGTTCAAATTGCCTTTGAGACCGGGACCAAAGTGGGAGAGAAAAAGACGACCGGATACGGAAAAGTACCGAAAAAATCCGGAAATCGTAAAAATTATAAAAAAATACTTCGATTTGTTTTCAATAAAAACTTTCCAGTCGGGAGGGTTATGCGATGAAACCATTTTTGATTTTGGCCTAGCTTGTAAACTATTTTCCCTTGTGAAGATTCAGCTTCAGGAATGTAACTTTCACAGTTATCCCAACTTCTATGTTGCATTCAGCTAAGTTTCTCCATTATCTGATTTTAACTTCTGCAGTGTTATCCTGGATGTATATCTGTCTGAGTTTTATGGTCTCTTGTGTCCTCTGGGTAACCCTTTCTACTATGGCATCAACCTAAAAATATTGATCAGTGATTATACAATATCAGGAAAACTAACAATCGGGTTTCATTCAAACCCATACTTAGTCATAGCTCTATATACATTTCATATATCTTGCTACGATTAAGCACAATAAAGAAGACTATGGACAATAACACCAATCATTTTCTGCAAAGTTATGATTTTAACTGGATGTTTTTTTTATGCAAGCATGGTGTCTTCATGATAAGTAATAAAATAAAATAATGTAGTGACATGCAGATATGTTGTTAAGAAAGAAAAATGTTAGTTGTTACTGTATATGATATTGTTGGCGTAAAGTATGAATTTGGTATTCTCGTGGGTTGTGCTGAACGTCACGATAATTTAATACTATTCTTGTGTGTTCTAAGTAGACAGATTTCTGAGCAAACCTATAAAAGTCTGACACACAAGGCTATTTCATTGTGTGGGAATAGTAGTTTTGTTTTGTTTTAGGAAAGTCATATGCAATGAAGTCGTCTCTGCCTCGATTTCTTATACAATTAACTTTCTCATTTTCTGTGCTATATGTATTAACAACAAAATTAATCACCTGTTACAAGTCAAACGCACTCTTTACATAGACAAATTGATCAGGCGTTGTCTTTTTATACAACTCTATAGGCATCACTACTTGTGGTTTGCCCAATTCAACATAATAACTTCAATATTCTTCTGCAATTTCACCAACTCCACCTGCGGCGGACACCTTAGTTGCTGATGTAATTGTGATCATTTGATCTTTGTATACATTATTACGGATCATAAGTGCCGAGTTTCTATTTATGCTAGTAAATTTGGCATTATCAAAACACTGGCCTTCATGGCACCTATTCAGTCAGCAAAGTCTATAGTTGAATCTGACTTCGTTTGGTCATCTCTTATATATGTATTTGTTGTTCCAACATGTATGGTGAGTTGGATATTTGTTGTTTGAATTTAACAATTGTGAACATCTATTGAGAAATTAAAGATTGATATGTTTGCAAAAGTAATAAACTAGTGTATGCGATTTAGATAAATAACTACTAAAACATGAGAACAACTAAATAAGTTGTGTAAATTTGGAAGATGTAATATTGGAAATGTCTGGAGGATGTCTATTATTTATCACTTCACTTTTCAAACACCTTTGTTACACAGATGTATATTATATATAATATAAATCAATAAGGATGAATAATGGAAACTTACCAAATAAATTAATTCCTGATATACAGCCCAACTCAAATCAGACCTTGACATGCAACAGAACTGGCCAGTTTCTTACAAAAGTTGCAAACATTGCATCTAGTACCAACCTGTACCGGTAGTTCATTGGCATCGAAAAGGTACACACTCGTTTATAATCCAGAGTAAAAGTTACATTTTTCAGCTTTATTAGCATTCTTTT
This sequence comes from Mytilus californianus, assembly GCF_021869535.1. Taxonomy (NCBI): domain Eukaryota; kingdom Metazoa; phylum Mollusca; class Bivalvia; order Mytilida; family Mytilidae; genus Mytilus; species Mytilus californianus. The sequence continues at coordinate 5,558,742 of NW_026262673.1, forward strand.
GTGTTTCGTTAATTTCCTGCCTTATATAATTTATATCGAAAAGTCCAATTCAATTATATACTTCAGAGGAAAATATTATCGAATCAGAGAAGGAAGATTATTTTTGTGCAATGAAAAATGTCCGATTAAACACTATCTACCAAGTATTGAACAACGAGTAATTGGTCAGTCCACGTAGGATCAATCCTAAAAAATATACGATTCAAATTAAATTTTATCAAAAATTCTATAATTAAGATTAGAGTAGTTCTTACGTTAATGTTCTAATAAACACATAAGAAAGGTCATATCTGTGTAAACTAAGATAAGCTTTTTTGTGCATTCACACAGTATTACAACGATTAAATTTTCACATCAATCAATCATCCAGTCCCCTTTCCCTTTGCAATCATAACCAGAACATGAAACGCCTGATTGATTAACATTTTTACATAATCAGGCATTGTCACATGCATCATAATATCTTGGCAGTGCAACTACTTAATAATTTGTCAATTCTAATGCATGCAATAACAAAGCAAACTTCATTCGTGACGCCAAAATTAAAGAAGAATTGTTTCTCCGAACAGACTCCAAATACAGATAGAAATTCCGTATTTCAAAATCAAACTCTGTTAACCCTTTTGGACTTCCCATTTCTAAAAAAAAAAAACCAATTTCTTGTCATGTTCCATTATATCATTTGAAAGCCAAGATGTTGGAACATGTATATCTCTGGATCCTCCCCCATTTGGGCTTTTCACTTGATTATAAGCATTGTCAGCATATTCATAATCAAACCAGCCTTTTTCAATCAATTGTTCTGACTGCCTTTTTTTCGTTTCTATTGCCCCGAAGTTTTTCACTTCTGTTGCTGTGCATACGATCTTTAAAGTATCTCATGGTAGCATAAACTTCCCCGTATGCTGGTATATACGTATGTAACTCTTCATCTGACATCGCTAAAAATGTTTGGGGATCCATCTAAAATAATACAGTAAATTGATTTAATAAGTAGCATTATTAACAGTCACTACACTCAATTAAGCCTCTTGAAAATTTTAAGGAGATTACACTAGAAGCTTAAATACTGAAAAAGTCAGAGAGGCTCCTGCGCCACAACTATATATGTCAAATTTCAACCAAAATGTTTTAATAGAAAATAAAAAGATATGAAGTAAATGTACATGAGACAAAATCGCACACAATACAAAAATGTATTCCTGTTCTTCATCTTGACAGTTGATGCAGGGTCCTTAACAATGAACGCATCATTCATATCCTACAAGGTCAAGACGGCCACTAGCGTCGACTAAAGCGGTACTATTGATAAAAAAAAAACCACAGTTCACCTTCTTGCTCCACACCCGCATCTGAGTGCCAACTTGTGCGATGCTTGTGCATCTACTAGCACTTGCCCTACTAACGCCATATTAGTCGGCCAGTTCTGATAGGACCCACCCCCTTTTTTTTAAGCGAAGTAGCGGAAAGCTAACAAAACCTGTGTTTCAGGAGTAAGTGCATAGGACCTATTTGTATCATGTTTTATATCTGGTTCTATTGCCAATGTTATTTCATTGATACTGTGTCTATCCAGTCTGTATCTGTATATAAAACAATTTCATTTTCAAAATGATCAAATGAAGAAAGTGTGGTTCTAACATTGAAGATTCTTCTTCGTATTCTAACATTTGCGGCATCTTGATCGAGAATAAAAAACGCTATAGGCTTCTTACAGATGGTTTAATTCGTATTCGCGGGAAAACTACGATAGAGATAGCTGTAGTGAGTTAAGCCAGGATTTACGTATTATTTACGATCATCTTAACTTACGAAGGCTTTGTGAAACGGCTGTAAAACAAACGATTTATTCATAAAAGGTTTTTCAAACACTAGCCATATGGTTTCATTATCATTAACATTATCCTTCTTGTTAAGTTTGAAAAGATATTTAAATGTTGTTACTGGGGACAATAATTTGAAATTTCGACCAGTCAGAATCAAGAATCGTCCCTTAATTTGTGGCCATGTTTTTTTTTACAATCGTCAACAAATTATGATTTTCATATATCCATCCTTGGTCTTAGAAATACATCAAAGGGTGTTACACATATCAAACATCTTACCTTCAGTCTTTAATTTCTTTCTTAAAGTCAGCACTCTCTTAGGTATTTTCCCATGATTGAACCATACAAAATTTTCATGAATAAATGTAGAGTGTTCAAAGCTGATTTTGGAAAACAAGTAAAATACGGAGGTTCTATATCTTGAGGTAAAACAGTCAATTCAACATTTATATAAACTTTGTGATATGTTGTGGAGTGAAGTTCTATAATTACTATGGTTGGCGTTCTTGGTTTTGTCCTTCTTACATTCTCAAGTTGAGTTCCTATGTGAAAATTCACTTTCATAAATCACCAAAAAGCCATCACTGCTGTCAGAATTACTGTTGTCGTCACATTTGTCAAAGCTAGAATCAAATTTATTGGACTAACTACTGTCGAACTGAGTACTAGTATTTAACATTTGAGCAATCATCATGATCATCGTCTTTGCTCTGGATGACCCTTTATCTAACTGTGATATACCATATACCGATTTTAGATCTAATATTAGAGAATATGTTTTTAATATTTTGAAAAATGAATGGAGTAAAAAAGATGATAATAAATTACATGAAATTAAACCTAATTTAGGTAAACTTTTCAATAGTTTTATGTGCAGAAAAGATCAGTGTGTTATTTCTAGATGTCGTATTGGTCATACTAGAATAACACACGAGTATCTTCTTAAAAATGAAGATGAACCACAATGTATACCTTGCAACTGCAAGTATACTATTAAACATGTTTTAATTAATTGTATTGAATTTGCTGATATTCGTAGGAAGCATTTCAATGTCAACAATATGTATGATTTATTTAATGGTGTTCCAATTACAAATATTGTTTCATTCTTGAAGGAAGTTGGAATATATTATAAAATATAAAAATGTATAAATTTAAACTGATTTTAATTTTTATCACGTTATCTTAGTGTTGGAATTTTATTTGTAAATAAACAATTTCCTTTAGACTTGAATTTTAGTTTATTGAAGGACTTTTTGTCTGATTTTAAAACTATACTGTAAATTGTAAAAATATTTGAATAAGCTCTCGCCGCAATATAGCCTTTTTGTGCTCATGCGGCGTAAAGCAAACACCAATTAATCAATCAATCGTCTTTGCCTTTCATTTTCATATCATAATCAAAACATGCAATTCTATCATCATTCAATGAGTTTGAATATTGACAAGATGTTGCATACACTAGTGTGCATATTATAGTATTATTGAGGCTTAATGAGGTTATTTAGTCTTGGAAATAGAAAGTTCCTTTAATAATGTCAAATATTATATATACAACCTTAAAGGGACACTAGCTGTCAAATTCATGGTCACCGATTTGACTAAAATTCTCATATTTGATTTATAACATATATGTTTGCATTGCGTCTTTACAAATTTATGTGTTTTTTATCTGCAAGTATTTCTTTTGTCGTAATGTTTTTGTTTTCAACCGACCCTCATTGTCAATTTCTAGACTTAACTGTATCTGTTGTATCGCGGGTATGCTAAGGCAATTTTTTCAGGGGCTAATAACTCTTGTGATGCTCATGAATATTAATGAGCAACGTTGCGTCTCCATTATTTTTCCAGGACATCTGATGAAGACTTTCTCAACTGACCTAAACCAAGTGAGACAAAAAGTCCGGGATAGGTTAAAGTTAATACGTCGTGCCTACTTGGACCTTTAAACTGACTTTAATTCAGCAGTGTTATTTTTAATTTTTTTTTTAATTTTATTACTTTAAAAATTTTATTGTTGGCTGTTGTTTGTTTCAATGAAGTAAAAATATACAGAATTCAATTTTATGGTTATTAAAAAGGCAAGTATTTATATTAGATAGTCAAATAGCAGGAGCAATCAGGTTTTGGTTAAGATGAGAAAGATAATTTAGTCTTCCTCAAACAATACCTTTCAACTTGGGACCAACAACAACGCTGAAAGTATAAATCATGACTCTAAAGTAGCAATCAATTGGAAACCGCAACTTGGGGGGGAAAAAAAAAAAAAAAAAAAAAAAAAAAAACATTAAACGACTGATCGTTCAGTTTGTGCACCTCATATATGTTTGTCTGCATATACACGGTCACTACGAATTAATCTTGAGTAAAGAGCATCATATGATTTCTGACCAACTATAGAGGTGCAAAACCGAAGAAGAAAAATCTACAATATTTGAAATCTATATACCGGACAAGATTAATGGATTGTTGGTTGCTTAACGTCCAGTGGCAACTATTTCATGCATATTCAGGGCGAGAACAAATTAACAATAAATACAATAGGTAGGATCTGTAATAGAGGCGTCAGGGATTAAGGCCGGAGAAATTTAGACTGCCACGGGAAATGAGGGTATATTGATTGATTGATTGTTGGTTGCTTAACGTCCAGTGGCAAATTTTTCATGCATATTCAGGACGAGAACAAGTTCACAATAAATACAATAAGTAGGTTATGTAATAGATTAAGGACTAAGGTCGGAGAAATTTAGACTGCCACGGGAAATGAGGGTATATTGGATAGGGACAGAAATTTAGCCTTGCAACAGGTCACCTACGGACCCCTCAAAGAGTTGTTGCAAGGGTTCTTAACGTGCATAGAGCATGGCACTCTCTTTACAAGAGGCATCATATTTTACGTCCCCATTCTGACCGGACGTGGCTGCAAATTTGTACATCCCGCACAGCCAAACGGACGCCCCACTTTGGCAAGGGTTATACTGCCGGTCGGAGGAAGACCAATGGTGATCATACTTCTATTCCCCAGTCACCCTTGGGGGTACCGGACAAGAAAAGAAAAAGGAAAATAACAATGATAAGTTCCTACGATGGGAAATTATCTGTTGTCAAAAAGGCTAAAACTATGGCCAAGAAACCTTGCAAAGGAAACGACCAAAAATAAGAGGACAGAAAAAACGATAACACACTTAAATTATGTAATATGTAGTCAACTTATAATATAAAATTGATGTAATAAATAAGTTGATGAAAATATTTGTCACTAGTGTCTGTTAGTAAAAAAAAATTAACAGGAAATCTATACAAAAATTTTTACGTAAGACAATATGCAATGAAATATATATATAGAATGTAAATCAGGAAAAATAGTGCTTGATCCGGAGACGTTTTTCTTTATATTCATTATCGACTTTAACATAAAAATAAAGCACATGAAAATCTAAAAATGGATTAAATTATATGTCATTTAAATTTCTAAAATGGTTGGTGGTCTTTTTATGAGTGCGGTGGTGAAAAGACCGACCCTTGTTTTGTACTTACATGTACTATATATTGACCTTGCCCTCACAATGTAAATATAACATTCCACATTGTTAGTAAATACAAAGATACCTTGGCTTGTAAATTAACTAGAAATGATATCAACTGACCTTGATCTCCTGCCTAAGATAAGGGTTTCAGTAAACATTATGTCTGTGTGTCCCAAATATGATGAAAGTTTAGGGCGAAGGTAGTTTGACATGAAGGTGTAGACACATCAACTTGGTTGTCTTATTAATATCCCATAAAATAAGGTTTTAGCCCATTTCCATGACAGTGTGCACAGGGCCTCTAGGTTGCACTTTGTAAATACAGCTGTTTCTCAAACCACGCCTCTTTTGGGGAGATATATAATATTCATAGATATGTTAATTTGTTAACGTACTGGTTCCCATTTATGATCTCTGTGTTTCATTTCATAGAGACATCACTTGGGAATGTAACCAGTATAGAAAAACATGGTAGCGCCTAAATTTTAATTCTTAGGAGGTCCAAAAATGGAGGTAAGGGTAGTATAGAATTTTAGTATAAGTTTAAACTCTTAGAAGTTCAGGGCATATAAATGTTGAAAATATGCCGCACAGCCCTATATTTTGACCTTTGAATAAAATAGTAGTGCATATAAACTTTCCGTTCTAGGATATTATTTTTCACGAAACTTCATAGTAAAAGTGTCACAGTTTTAGCCGCAAAGGGAGTTCCTATGGGAAATTGCATTGTCTATATTTACAGAATTGCAACCTATATAGGGTTAAAAATTAGAACATACAGAATTTCACAAAATCTTGTTTATCTCAGAGATTTTGAAGAATTTAACTCAATTATGAAGTTTTATAAATATTTCATGAAGATTGAGAAAATCCTGGGCCTAAACTATGATGAGTCAGCATAAATTCACAGTTTACAGTATGCATTGTATACTTAAAGCCCTGAATTAAAAATAAATTCATAATATATGCCTATTTGTAATTTAAATTGTTCAGAAGTGCTTATATTTACTCTTCGCAGTCATTGCAACTCATTGATCCTTCTTAAATATTTTTGGTGGGGTGTTTTTGTCCTGTCGATAACCCAAAAGTAAGCCGTAACACCTAAATGTGCTTTTTTGTGACTGCGGCATAAAAAGTACAAGCTAGAATTACAAAAAGATCTCAATAAAACTTAAAACAGTGTGTTCTATCCTGAATATATACCAAATATTCCACATTGCTAGAAACAGGGAAATAATTTAGGAAATGTGAGGCCCCAGGGGCAAAAAACAGAGAAAAATGCCTCCCCCTGGGTCATAAAACAGATAATTTAACTTCTAAATGCTATGATTTAATTATTTTTGAAGGTCTTTTGTAAAGAAAACAATAACTGTGCTAGGAAGTTATGCAAAAATAAGATGTAAGCAGTCATTTCTATCAAACTTTTAGTGAATTTATGCACCAGACTGATATCTTCATAAATACAACTTTTGCAATTATGGCTTTGTTTAAACACTTCTAGTTCATATATTAACTAACTTATGTTAGATATATGGTTAGGGATGATACTGTTGTAACATGAATTCTAAACTGACCATTTGAGGCAGAAATTGTGAACTTTCATTGACAAATAGGCATACAGTAAGATGTGGACTGGAGACACAGGCAGGATTGGATACTTTGTATAATCTTGAATGTTGGAATGATTAACTACTAAACATTTCATCTAAAGTATTTTAAAATGCATTCAATTTGTTATCAGAATAGTTTCAAACAGGTTTTAGACAGTTCATGTCAGAAAACATGCACATAGGGTAAGCTGGCAATAATTAAAGTCTTGTTTTCAAATTCTTTAAAAAAATGAAACAGGGGTAGGGGTATAAAATGTACTGTAAAAGGAAACTTAGAGTATATGCAGTGATTTCTTTAAGGCTATAATTCGGATAAATAAGTATTGTTGTGAGAAAAAGTGTTTTTAGAGAGTTTTCTATTTGAATAAATGTTTGTATAGGTTGCACTTTGTAAATACAGCTGTTTCTCAAACCACGCCTCTTTTGGGGAGATATATAATATTCATAGATATGTTAATTTGTTAACGTACTGGTTCCCATTTATGATCTCTGTGTTTCATTTCATAGAGACATCACTTGGGAATGTAACCAGTATAGAAAAACATGGTAGCGCCTAAATTTTAATTCTTAGGAGGTCCAAAAATGGAGGTAAGGGTAGTATAGAATTTTAGTATAAGTTTAAACTCTTAGAAGTTCAGGGCATATAAATGTTGAAAATATGCCGCACAGCCCTATATTTTGACCTTTGAATAAAATAGTAGTGCATATAAACTTTCCGTTCTAGGATATTATTTTTCACGAAACTTCATAGTAAAAGTGTCACAGTTTTAGCCGCAAAGGGAGTTCCTATGGGAAATTGCATTGTCTATATTTACAGAATTGCAACCTATATAGGGTTAAAAATTAGAACATACAGAATTTCACAAAATCTTGTTTATCTCAGAGATTTTGAAGAATTTAACTCAATTATGAAGTTTTATAAATATTTCATGAAGATTGAGAAAATCCTGGGCCTAAACTATGATGAGTCAGCATAAATTCACAGTTTACAGTATGCATTGTATACTTAAAGCCCTGAATTAAAAATAAATTCATAATATATGCCTATTTGTAATTTAAATTGTTCAGAAGTGCTTATATTTACTCTTCGCAGTCATTGCAACTCATTGATCCTTCTTAAATATTTTTGGTGGGGTGTTTTTGTCCTGTCGATAACCCAAAAGTAAGCCGTAACACCTAAATGTGCTTTTTTGTGACTGCGGCATAAAAAGTACAAGCTAGAATTACAAAAAGATCTCAATAAAACTTAAAACAGTGTGTTCTATCCTGAATATATACCAAATATTCCACATTGCTAGAAACAGGGAAATAATTTAGGAAATGTGAGGCCCCAGGGGCAAAAAACAGAGAAAAATGCCTCCCCCTGGGTCATAAAACAGATAATTTAACTTCTAAATGCTATGATTTAATTATTTTTGAAGGTCTTTTGTAAAGAAAACAATAACTGTGCTAGGAAGTTATGCAAAAATAAGATGTAAGCAGTCATTTCTATCAAACTTTTAGTGAATTTATGCACCAGACTGATATCTTCATAAATACAACTTTTGCAATTATGGCTTTGTTTAAACACTTCTAGTTCATATATTAACTAACTTATGTTAGATATATGGTTAGGGATGATACTGTTGTAACATGAATTCTAAACTGACCATTTGAGGCAGAAATTGTGAACTTTCATTGACAAATAGGCATACAGTAAGATGTGGACTGGAGACACAGGCAGGATTGGATACTTTGTATAATCTTGAATGTTGGAATGATTAACTACTAAACATTTCATCTAAAGTATTTTAAAATGCATTCAATTTGTTATCAGAATAGTTTCAAACAGGTTTTAGACAGTTCATGTCAGAAAACATGCACATAGGGTAAGCTGGCAATAATTAAAGTCTTGTTTTCAAATTCTTTAAAAAAATGAAACAGGGGTAGGGGTATAAAATGTACTGTAAAAGGAAACTTAGAGTATATGCAGTGATTTCTTTAAGGCTATAATTCGGATAAATAAGTATTGTTGTGAGAAAAGGTGTTTTTAGAGAGTTTTCTATTTGAATAAATGTTTGTATAGGTTGCACTTTGTAAATACAGCTGTTTCTCAAACCACGCCTCTTTTGGGGAGATATATAATATTCATAGATATGTTAATTTGTTAACGTACTGGTTCCCATTTATGATCTCTGTGTTTCATTTCATAGAGACATCACTTGGGAATGTAACCAGTATAGAAAAACATGGTAGCGCCTAAATTTTAATTCTTAGGAGGTCCAAAAATGGAGGTAAGGGTAGTATAGAATTTTAGTATAAGTTTAAACTCTTAGAAGTTCAGGGCATATAAATGTTGAAAATATGCCGCACAGCCCTATATTTTGACCTTTGAATAAAATAGTAGTGCATATAAACTTTCCGTTCTAGGATATTATTTTTCACGAAACTTCATAGTAAAAGTGTCACAGTTTTAGCCGCAAAGGGAGTTCCTATGGGAAATTGCATTGTCTATATTTACAGAATTGCAACCTCTATGTTCTCACGGTGATTCTTGTTTAGAACATTTGTAAAATAAGTTCTAGATATGCATTTATATATAATCAATATTCAGGGAACAGGTATGAGAAATTTAAAATTTTACTTGTTATATTACTATTTAACAATGATAATTACAATTTTATGTTGATCCTGATTCATGTTCATATGTATGGCTACACAATATATGCATATCAGGTCTACCAAAGGAGGAGCTCTGTAGACCCAGCTCCACAGCATCAAATTTGCAACCACTGAGGAATTTGATGGATGTAGCTGACATCTTGGGGTCCAACATTGGTCCAGCATTGTTGGCATGGGCCTCATTTTAAGGCCTACACCAATACTCATGGAATTGACAATACCAGGCACTTCAACATTCCAACCCTGTATGGAGGGCAAATGGTTGGGAAGACTTTGATTGCCATGTGTGTTGCCTGGCTTCCTGGGTGTAAGCAGACCCAAATTGCCTCCAAGTAAACATATTAAATTATTAACTTAAGGTACGAATATAAAGCAATGGGTATACTTAATTATGAAAGTATTAAACCATTAACTTAATAATTTCTTACAAGCTGGATTAAAAAAAATGTTATTCAAAGTAAAAAGAAATGTGTATAATATTTTTAAATCAAATTCACCAAAAACTTATCCTTATACAATACCAGATGTTAACAAAGATTACTGGTAGACTCGGACTTAGAATCTCAACTTTTAAAATGGACATCAGATACCTTGGATGTACACATAGTACATCGTAAGATCATCAGGTTCTGATATACCCAGATGTATCTGAGCAGGCTGTAGCAGATTCAAATTATGATTAAATTATGATTGATTGATTGTTGCTTAACGTCCAGTGGCAAAAATTTCATGCATATTCAGGACGAGAACAAATAAACAATAAATACAATAGGTAGGTTCTGTAATAGGGGCGTCAGGGATTAAGGTCGGAGAAATTTAGACTGCCACGGGAAATGAGGGTATATTGGATAGGGACAGCAATTTAGCCTTGCAACAGGTCACCTACGGACCCCTCAAAGAGTTGTTGCAAGGGTTCTTAACGTGCAAAGAGCGTGGCATTCTCTTTACACGAGGCATCGGATTTAACGTCCCCATTCTGACCGGACTTGGCTGCAAATTTGTACATCCCGCACAGCCAAACGGACGTCTCACTTAAGCAAGGGTTTTACTTTCGGTCGGAGGAAGACCAATGGTGACCATACTTCTATTCCTCAGTCACCCTTGGGGAAGATTTAAATTATGAACTTCTTCGAAAAGATACAAGCTGGTAAATGTGTCAGTCATCTTCTCTCAATTCTCATCCCTGAAGACACATGGAAGGCGATTACAAAGCTAACAGATCAGCAAATTAGACAAGCAGCAGGTGTTAAACAAACTAATTTATATGTATTTCCTCATATTAAAGACTCCCACTTTCATGTGTGCGGCTGGAAAATTGTCATTAAAATTTGAAAAAAAAGCAGAATTATCAAAGATGAATAATGCTACTCAGATGAGGCATTACATGTAAACTGTATTTGCCACTTTGGAAATAACTGATGCTACAAGAGAGGCATTCTACAGACATATTGGACAAACACCTTTATCACTGTCCATTGGCAATACAAGAAATTACTAAAATGGGGAAGTTCTTTTACCAATTTTATTGATGCAAGTTTGATTTGTGTTCTGAGTTAAATTTCATAAACATATTATTGATTTCACATTGTCCAAACATATCATGATAGCTATCAAACAAGACAGTTACATAAATTTCATATACATATTATTGATTTCACATTGTCCAAACATTAAGATCAGGATAGCTATCAAACAAGACAGTTAAATAAATTTCATATACATATTATTGATTTCACATTGTCCAAACATTAATATCAGGATAGCTATCAAACAAGACAGTTACATAAATTCCATATACATATTATTGATTTCACATTGTCCAAACATTAAGATCAGGATAGCTATCAAACAATACAGTTACATTTTCCTCCCAAAATAATTTACAATACTTTTTTTGGAAAAACTCAGAATGTGAGATATAAGGTTTACTATCTGGCTGCATTAGCAGCGGAGTAAACTGTTTGCTTAAAAACCAACTCCTTCTGGTTCACTTATTGGCCATAAAAATCAGATTTAATGTGCGATCATGTTGTGAAAATTTTATGAAAACATTGTTTAAATGTCCAATTGTTTCAAATAAGAAAGATTTCTACCAATTGCAATGTTATGATGCATCAACCAAGGTGAATTTAAAAAAAAACATGATTATTGCATAATTTGGCATCTAATGGTGACAGTTTTTTTTTTAAATTAACAAATGTACTGGCTGAAATATTTTCTACATATCATATTCTTTATCAAAACGTTCAACGGTGAAGGAGTGGCGCCACATAGGAAATCATGTAAATAGACAAATTTCTAGAAAAATTGACCGATACAAATTCTATCTGTACTCACAATAGATTTTGTGGTAAAAATACGTCCATAGTAGATGAACCTTAACGTGCAGAGATCGTGTTGTTGGATTTACCGTCCCCAACCTGGAGTAATATAAGCGACAAAATTATTTTCTGTATGATGTTGGTCGGCATATTTTCTGTGTTTAAACCACAACAACTTAAATTTGACGTTCAAAAATATTTCAACCAGGTAGACATGTGAAGCATTAAATAATGGCAAACTATTATAATTCACTGTTAACATGAACCCTCATCAAAGTCTTAAAAATAAAAAAAGAAAAAATTGTTTGTTTCATCGTCAAATATAAGTTTTTTCTTTTCAAAATAATAGGATGCTCCATTTGAATTTGGACCAAGGAACCGAATAATTGTTTGGAGAGTGGCAGTCACATTTTGCCATGATTGTGTGTGAATCTGAATACGAGATTCAGTATTTAGTGGGCGGAGATAGTGTCAAGGTCACACAGGTAATTATAAAGTAATTTTGTCGTTGGTAGTAAGCTACTAGTTATTGGTTTGCGGATAGAAACAAAAAATAAATGTTCGAATATGTAAGAGAAAGTTCTTGAAATAACTTCTTTGTATTTCAATAAAAGCTTTATTACAAAAAGTCCCTGACGGGTGAAAATGCAAACATAATAGACATATACACAAGAAACATACAATACACGAAAAAAGTTATAAACAAGTCGAGTTAGGGAGCTACCATTTGATTTTTATGGGGAGGGGGGGGGGGGCTAGGATGAAATTTGAAAAAAAAGGGCAGGACAGGAATTTTGAGTAAAAAAAAAAGGCAGGATGAGACACTTGCAAAAAAAAAAAAGTCAGGATGGCAATTTAGGTACAAAAAAGTCAGGATAAACTTTGAAAAAAAAGGCAGGACCGAGATAACAACTAAAAAAAAAATGCAGGACAAAATTTTTCATCCTAGTCCCCCCCATAAAAATCAAATGGTAGCTCCCTTAATATGAATAATACTATAATAGTTTTATTTGTCAATCACAACGCCTTTAAAGAGCATAATACTTAACTGATTGATTGATTGTTGCTTGCTTAACGTCCAGTGGCAAATATTTCATGCATGTTCAGGACGAGAACAAGTTAACAATAAATACAATAGGTAGGTCCTGTAATGGAGGCCGTCCGGGATGAAGGTCGGGGAAATTTGGACTGCCACGGGAAAATGAGGGTATATTGGATAGGGACGGAAATTTAGCCTTGCAGCAGGCCACCTACGGACCCCTCAAAGAGTTATTGCAAGGGTTCTTAACGTGCAAAGAACGCGGCACTCTCTTCACACGAGGCATCGGAATTAACGTCCCCATTCTGAAACGGACGCCCCACTTTAGCGAGGGTTTTACCGCCGGTCGGAGGAACACCAATGGTGACCATATTTCTATTCCCCAGTCACCCTTGGGGGCCATAATACTTAATAGAAATTATGATATATACATATGATTAACATTGATTTACATTGACATTCAGTGATGAAAAGATAAAACAAAAAAACATTTAGTATGGTCTATAAAAGACTTGTAATGTCAAGTGTCAGTGACCCATTTATTTTATACGTATGCACAAGCCAGTCTTCTTTGTTATTATAGACTTAATAATATATTACATCTAAAAAACACATACATTATAATGATTTTAAAGTATTTGACAACTAATTACAACCAGAGAGGTCTGGAGTCAGTATAGTTTTTTTTCCTCACAATCTAAATAAAAAAACCCAAGGGTGACTGGGGAATAGAAGTATGGTCACCATTGGTCTTCCTCCGAACGGCAGTAAAACCCTCGCCAAAGTGGGGCGTCCGTTTGGCTGTGCGGGATGTACAAATTAGCAGCCACGTCCGGTCAGAATGGGGACGTTAAATCCGATGCCTCGTGTAAAGAGAGTGCCACGCTCTTTGCACGTTAAGAACCCTTGCAACAACTCTTTGAGGGGTCTGTAGGTGACCTGTTGCAAGGATTAATTTCTGTCCCTTTCCAATATACCCTCATTTCCCGTGGCAGTCTAAATTTCTCCGACCTTAAATCCGGACTCCTCTATTACAGAACCTACCTATTGTATTTGTTGTTAATTTGTTCTCGTCCTGAACATGCATGAAATATTTGCCACTGGACGTTAAGCAACCAACAATCAATCAATCAATCTAAATCAAAATTAGTTTGATGTATTTTCTTATGAATTTGGGGTGATACCCCCTATCTCTTGATGTTATTCTTAATATGACTAAATTTAGGGTCAGACTTTCAGAACACAATAACACCCTCATTAAAGAAGCATTTGACGAGTCAAACATTTTACCTTAAAAATGTAACAATTGATTGGGTAGCATTTATTCATTATTTAAATATCTTTATTTAACCTCAGAATATTTGTTTTATCACAAATCTAATATAAAGTCAATTATCATTAAAAAAAATATGATGAAATTAGGCTTAATCAATTAACAAATGATAAACCTGACATGGCGCAAGGAAATAAATTAAGAACTTAAAGACTTTTTAAAAATAATATTGGCCTTGAAGAAAAATATTTACTGTTAAATAATTGTAAACAATAAATGCGTTAACCAAATTTAGAATCAGTGCCCATGAATTTGTGTTTCACCTTATTATTCTTCTGACGTATTGGTACATGTAATGCTGTATTTGGACTGCCGACTTATGTGTTTCACCTTATTATTCTTCTGACGTATTGGTACATGTAATGCTGTATTTGGACAGCCAACTTATGTGTTTCACCTTATTATTCTTCTGACGTATTGGTACATGTAATGCTGTATTTGGACAGCCAACTTATGTGTTTCACCTTATTATTCTTCTGACGTATTGGTACATGTAATGCTGTATTTGGACTGCCAACTTATGTGTTTCACCTTATTATTCTTCTGACGTATTGGTACATGTAATGCTGTATTTGGACTGCCAACTTATGTGTTTCACCTTATTATTCTTCTGACGTATTGGTACATGTAATGCTGTATTTGGACAGCCAACTTATGTGTTTCACCTTATTATTCTTCTGACGTATTGGTACATGTAATGCTGTATTTGGACAGCCAACTTATGTGTTTCACCTTATTATTCTTCTGACGTATTGGTACATGTAATGCTGTATTTGGACTGCCAACTTATGTGTTTCACCTTATTATTCTTCTGACGTATTGGTACATGTAATGCTGTATTTGGACTGCCAACTTATGTGTTTCACCTTATTATTCTTCTGACGTATTGGTACATGTAATGCTGTATTTGGACTGCCAACTTATGTGTTTCACCTTATTATTCTTCTGACGTATTGGTACATGTAATGCTGTATTTGGACTGCCAACTTATGTGTTTCATCTTATTATTCTTCTGACGTATTGGTACATGTAATGCTGTATTTGGACTGCCAACTTATCATGTGTTTCACCTTATTATTCTTCTGACGTATTGGTACATGTAATGCTGTATTTGGACTGCCAACTTATGTGTTTCACCTTATTATTCTTCTGACGTATTGGTACATGTAATGCTTTATTTGGACTGCCAAGTTTTCTTGTAGATGACACAGGTGTGTTTTATGTGCAATATGCCTTCCAACTATTGCATTTGGCAGCTGCATCTTTCCTAAGTAATACATAGCTAACTTCTGCTGCAAACAATAATTAATCCGTTTATCATTAAGAAAGAAATGAAGTTTGAGACCGGGATACAGGGCAAGAAAATTAACTTTACTTGGATAATTAAATAGTATCGTTGGTTATCTCAACGAGATTGATTTTCTCGCTTGAGCCGGTACGAAATTACCAGTGATAATCTGTTTATCGCTAATTTACCTATGACAACGTTGTTAATTTCATTGACAACGCACGTGCAACCTAGTTTCTAGTGATAATTTTTCATATCAATCTACTGTGCTGAGAAAGGAAAATTTCGTAAAATAGCGATAATGACAGATATTTAACCTTGCAACAGGTCGCTTTCGGACCCTTCATCGAGATGTTGCAAGTTTTCATAAAGTGTAACGTGTAGCAGCGATGGCGTTGCCCATACTACGGATTTAAAAATGAGTTTTCTCATGTAAATATTTGCGTAATTTGAGGATTTTCTCTTTTTCAAGAAGTCATTTTTTAAATGTTTAAACTAAGCGATGATCGTAAGAAATCTATATAACAATGTTATCAAATTCAAGATCTACTTTGAGTGGATGTCCCAGTTAGACAAGATGAAAGGCCTGGATATTGGCAAGACATATTTAAACAGGAAACGGGCTAAAGAGTTTACCAACTTTATTGCAAAATTACTAATGAACAACATTAAGGACAATATCGAAAAGGCCAAATGTGTATCCACAATGTCTGATAGGAGTACAGATGCAGGCATAACAGAAAGGAGCCATGTATTGCCCTCAACACCATCAATATCTACAGAAAGGAGCCACATATTGCCCTCCACACCATCAATATCTACAGAAGTAAAAATGTCAAAATAGGGGTACAGCAGTCAACACCGTGTCACAATCTTACTCACAACAAAACCAAACAAATATTTAACAAAGACGCACAAAAAAGCATATATCACATTTTACAACCTCGTTCATTGCTAACTTATTTTTGTATTTTATTTATGTATGCCAAATCAACCAATAAAGGATCGAGGGATATGAAGCACTGGGACCGAATCGTAGACTCGCGTGTTTGACGTCAGAATGTAAACCGTCACACAGGTGGAGATATAAAATAATTTTGTCGTTCAAAGTATGCAAAAATTATAATAGAACTATAACACAATGGCAGGATGTTTAAAGTACAGAGACACGTCATATGTATCAAAGAAACATAAAAAGTCACACGGACAAAGCACACAAGTAAAAATGAAAAATAATACAAACAACACAATGACGGGATGCATAAGTACAGAGCCACGTCAAATGTATATCACAAAAAAACAGACCAAACAGTTAAAGTAATATTATTAAAGACAAATTAAAGAACACTTTAACACGTTATTAAGATGATAAACAGCCTCAGTACGCAGAATCTATACTTCAAGACCATCATGTAATATTTGTGAAGTTGATACGCAATATTTATCAACAAGGTCTTGGTCCTTTCCGATGAACTTTTTTAGAAAAAGAACGAGACGTTCTTTGACATACCCCTGGTTCATCAACTTTTTGCTCAGACACTGGAATGCACTAAGTCACTAAATGCAATTAACGGGCACAATCTGAAGAAGTTAATCATTTTTTGTAACTCCGTGATACAAATTTGTACAAATGTACATGTAGACGAACACTTTAATCTTTATGTAGCATATACACAAATGCCTCGAGTTAGGTATGTAGTTGGTTCAATTGGGTTGTATGTTTCATAGAACAGAAAAATCGTTTTGGCTTACCCATTGGATGTTTATCGACTAATTTAGCTGGAGCATTGATGGCTGTGTATGCCCATTCTCGACCAATTCGTGGTTTAAACATAATAATCTGGTATCTATGAGCTGGATATGGGTATATCTGGCTTCTACAAAATGTAGGCACTTGGCACTTCTACCAAACCATCTTATTAATAGATCTAATGATAGCAAGCTACTGCAACCATGCACGATTTCCCACATCAACAGAAAGATAACAAATAAGGAAGGATCAATGAATCAGATTGTCGTTTGGAATTCATCCACGAAATATAAATTCAAGATCAACTTAACTTACGAATCATTTTTCAAAGATTAAGTCTATAATTTGGAATCTTCAAAAACCGTGTCAGAAGAAGAAAGAGGCTTGTTTATCACTGACAAACTCTATTTTCACGACTTCCCAAAACAAATTTGATACTTTAACAAGCAATTTAATTTAGCAGTTCAAAAAAAATCTTCCTGTTGTTATTCACAGCAGAGGAGACGGAATCATAAACCTTTCGACTCTATCTTCAAGTCAATAACTTACCCAAAAAAAAATCGTTTGGCATTGCATCACTGAAACAGAGTCAATGTTCGAATCAGCTTCAACACATTTTTTGGCGCTTTTTTTTCATTTTCACCCGACAAATGTCATTTTATCAAACAATATATCAGCAATAAGGGAATAAGCAAAATAGTTAAGGAATCGGATGCACCACATGTCCGTTAGGGAGCTACCATTTGAATTTTATGGGGGAGGGGGGGGGGGGGGGGGTGGATGACAAATTTTGTCCTGCCTTTTTTTTTTGTTGTAATCTCTGTCCTGCCTTTTTATTTTTCACTCTATTCGGTCCTACCTTATTATTTATTAGTTTATCCTGACTTTTTTTACATAAATTGTCATCCTGCCTTTTTTTTTGCCAAGTTGCTCATCCTGCTTTTTTTTTTACTCAAAACTCCTGTCCTGCCTTTTTTAAAAATTGCATCCTAGCTCCCCATAAAAATCAAATGGAAGCTCCCTTTTGCCAACCCGAACACTGTCGTCCATGTAGCACATCCAATTTAAAATTCAACTTTTTACTACCTCCTTAAGGGGAGGGGATGGAAGGAATTTTTGGCAGATTACAATAGTTCTCGCAGTCACAGTTATTGGCAGTTTAAACAAAATTTATAATGTTTGAAAATAGTAAAAAAAAAAACATTGCATACACGCCCATTCACAATCGCTATACTAGCAACGTATCCAGCATATGTTAAAACAAAACTTGCTGTTTCTGTCAATCTGCTTCATCAGCCACGTATAAAATTAACAAGACATGAACATCAGATCATTTATAGCTGCATCAAAACAGGCAATACATTAGTTTTTGCTGACTATTATAATAAACAACTAATTATTTGTAATTCAGATGGTACTGACATTCGTAACATTCCTCTGCCCTATCAACCACGTTACATAACAGAAATAGATAGTAATACTGCAGCAGTATCCTGTACACATGACAGAACCATACTGATAATAAATATATCTACAGGGTCTGTCACCAGTACAATCAACACCATTGTTGACATTGATAAAATTTGCATAATGATATTTAACATCATTTAAAAATAAACCTTATCAATTATAATTAAAAAATATATTTATTGGTAGTATAAGTAAATACTTTTAATAAAATAAACAGCAGCTATTCTTACATTAATTGTAATATATCATAAATACTATATATACATACAAAGTCAAATTACTAGTATTCAGTGATAAAATTTGCATGTTTACTTACTAATCATTACTCCACACACTGGTAATGGTTGAACCGCTATTTTCCCCTTTTTGCCCTTCAGACTGTATTTGGACCACAATCCATTGGTGCCAAGTGTTCTTAGCATCTTCCTTATGGTGTCGCCACTAGAGAAACCACCCAGGGCACTCAGCTGTTTAAACCTGATATACACTATTCCAATCTACTTTTCAAATCGGGGAAAATTATTGACCTTCTTGTGTGTGCCCGTCCTTCACACTTTCGTTTCACTTGAACTCATATGAAGTGTTTGAACTAAGGTAGTCAGGCCTTCCATTATATGTCCTTCATCAACGAAATCTTTGTCAAATTACTCATTTTTGAATATCAGGATTGAGATAAAATAAGAAGTGATTAGATTTTTTAGAAAACTGGATTTCTATATCGTTGCTATCTAACTAACTAGGAAAATGCATACGCGATAACGCCATATCTGTCAAAGAGCATAAACAGATGCATGAACATATTAATTTCTAGAAGAAAAAAACAACTGAAAAATTCTAATGATTATGTAAAATTTAATTACCATTTTCCTTCTGAAGGATTGGTCGTCCTGTAATCTAGAACAGAAGGCCTCCATCTCAAGTTCGGAATCAATCTGCTTGAAGTCAACAACTGCAGATTGCTCCTCTGCCTGATTCTCCGCACCTCCGCTACTCGTATTTGAAACATTGAGCTTTCTAAGCAGACTCAATATTTCTTGTTGATCTTCATATATTACGTCTAGCTTTTCCATTATATTGTCATTGTCTTTTCTCTCTTGTCTGGACATCCGCACAATAGGAGGAATAGGGGGTTCTGTTATAACTAACTCATCACAACGCGAATTAGGTCGACTGTCTAATAAAGATGTGGATGCACTACACTCAATGGGTTCTGGTGACAGAGATCTTCCATCTGGAATTATATTAAAAAGGTAAATACATCATCATTGGGTTTGCATTTTTCAATTAGTACGAACAGCTTCAATGACTTAAATTAGAATAAATAAGATAAAAAAATGTTGACTGAAATGTCTATTCATGCACATATGTTTAACAACACCGCTTACCGGTTTTATTATATGTAACCTTAAATCGGTCACTTTTTCTAGATAATTTTATTAGATGTAACCATCACAGTGCCACTTTTTGAATTGATAAATTATACATTAAATTTGAACATTTTTAATAGGTAATTGTATATAAATTTTACCTTAAATCGTTCACCTCTTACATTGTAATTATTAATTTTATAATATTTTCAATAAATTCGACCACCTGTAAAAGATAAATGTATTATATGTGTAGGACTCTAAAATGCGATGGTCTGCGCTAAAGTGCGATGCCTCCGTACGCTAAAGTCCGATCGTCTGCGCTAAAGTGCGATGCCTCCGTATGCTAAAGTCCGATGGTCCGCGAAAGTATAGACTTAAGAAACGTAGTTGGATTATGACGTGAACAGTCGTTTATACAAACTAAAAATGAACATGCCGGAAGATAAATTAAGAATATTTGATTTTAAAACAACTTTTAAACCAAATATCTATGACTTAATTTTAGACCTAACCGTGCTTTTTCGGCTGAAGCAAATGTGGTTTTTTTCGGGTGCTGGAAGAAGGAATTGTCTCCTGCAGTCAACCATTTTATTATATAGAAACAAAATAGTATAAGCATAGGTATCCCTGCAGGCACACATCGTTGAATCAACGTTGAATCTTTGTTGATTTTAGGTTATACATTGATCAACAAATATTCAACATTGATTCAACGTTGACATTTCAACGTTGAAATTAGTACATTGTTTCAACGTTGAATTAACATTGTGTTGAAAAACCAACATTGATTCGACATTGGCTAACCAATATTTAAATACCCAGTATATAGTTATAGATACCAGAACTGTCAAAAAAGAAGTATTGGACACATTACAATTCTTTTTAAATTGACAACGATATTCACTTAAACTTAGAAATAGAATATTCAGTAGAATTATCACTAATTTTAGTCATGGTGATTATAGAATAATATATATTTTATAAGACAATCTTAATGTATATCAGCATAAATAAATCATTGATAGGGGACAATTGAGAGAATTCTGTTTACCTTCTTTTAGTAACTAGAAAAAAAATATTCGAGACTGTTATTTTTACACTTTTTAAAAACGTTTATTTGTTGTCCATGTTGGTATATAGCAAAATCAGGTTGATTATCCATGTGAGTACTTGCTTTTCTGAACCAATGAAAAACTGTCAGAGACCCCCCCCCCCCCAATATATAAATTTTGAAAAATATAATAACTCGAGCTTTGCACCGGAAATAGAATTCCCAAATTTCACCCCACCCCACCCCACCCCAAACATACTAGTAGAACCAGCTTGCAATGGTATACAGTAAATTTAAGTATTTGTGAGTAGCTGTAATATAAACAATCGTTATAAAACAACCGATATATCTGTATACATATATATATATAAGTCTAGAGCTTTGCACAACGATACTTATATAAGATGGTATTATACGAAGATGTTGTTATTAAATCGTGTTGACAAATATTTCTGCTTAACAAATAGCCTTCTTCAGTGTCAATTATTTTAACAATGCTGGTTGGTCCTTTTTATAGACTTCCATATATATATATATATATATATATATATATATATAAAGGAATATGGATTTAAATTTTCGTGGCTTTTTTTTAACTATTTTTGCGCATGCGCAGATGTGAAAATGAATATCCGCTTTCGATAGCACGAGGTATACAGTGATTCTACACAGTTTTAATCAATATCTTTCTCAGCTTTTATACAGTTTATACAGCTTTTACATTTCTTTCGTAAGTATATATAAATTCCGCTGTGATTACAGTAAATACAGTATCGAATTTATTGAATGTTAGCAAATCATATTATAATGAAAACTGTCCGAAAAGATGAAATTTTACACGCAGATATTTTTTTCTTTCTTCAGGCTTCAGCATATTTCATGTACCATTCCCAATTCTACCTTGTAATGTCTGGGCGTCTCATAAATTTTTGCCCCCCCCAAGGGTGACTGGGGAATAGAAGTATGGTCACCATTGGTCTTCCTCCGACCGGCAGTAAAACCCGTGCTAAAGTGGGGCGTCCGTTTGGCTGTGCGGGATGTACAATTTTGCAGCCACGTCCGGTCAGAATGGGGACGTTAAATCCGATGCCTCGTGTAAAGAAAGTGCCACGTTCTTTGCACGTTAAGAACCCTTGCAACAACTCTTTGAGGGGTCCGTAGGTGACCTGTTGCAAGGCTAAATTTCTGTCCCTATCCAATATTCCCTCATTTCCCGTGGCAGTCTAAATGTCTCCGACCTTAATCCCTTAATCTATTACAGAACCTACCTATTGTATTTATTGTGAACTTGTTCTCGTCCTGAATATGCATGAAATATTTGCCACTGGACGTTAAGCAACCAACAATCAATCAATCAATCATAAATTTTTGTCAATGAATATATGAATTCATTATAAGATTGAATCAAAAGTAACATTTATTATTATTTACCTGTACAATTCAGGCTACACGAAATCTAGAAAAAAGGGGGGGGATTGTTTACAAAATCAGGATGGATAGGTCAGAAGCCATATGGCTCACAAAGTTGGACCAAAGTAATCCTCTGTTTTTAGTCTGTGGGAAAGTAGGATTGAGCAGAAAACCTTACTTAAAATTTATTATCTAGAAGTTTTTGTTGTACATGTGAGTTGAATACTAGATTCTAATAGACGTATTTATCATATTATTTATTTACACTTGTATGCAAATTTGTTCGCCATTACGTAGTAAGATCACACAGGTTCTCGTAAAGTTTGACATCACAATTAAAAAAAAGACGTCACAATTAAGGTTCCACTAAAGTCAAAAGATAGGACACTTCATAAACATCTAAACTTTGCCTGTATTTTTCAACCTATAATGAATAAAGTCCTAAACCATGGGAACATATGTTCATTTAAACATACTTAACATATACACACTATGTAAATTGTAAATAAACTTGAAATTCTCTTATTAATACAGGCAAAGTTTAGATGTTTGTGAAGTGTCCTATATTTTGACTTTAGTGGAACCTTAAATAGTGATTGTTGTTTGACCTCATAAGGTTATATGCATAATATGGGACAGTTCTAATTTAGGTCATTCGGAGACAACAAGTCAACATTCAACTTAATATCAAAAGTCAACTTAATATCAAAAGTGTAAATACATTTATGGTCCCAAGCAATTCATTTATTTGTCATGCATGTATAACCAGACTTTCTTATCTTATTGCATTCGGTCAATTTGTACCAACTCTATCCTTATTTTGTCATACAAGTTTACGCAATGAGGTGCGGAACTGTAACTATTTATTCTAATATGACTTCCACCCCCAAGGGTGTCTGGTGAATAGAAGTATTGTCACCATTGGTCTTCCTCCGACCGGCAGTAAAACCCTTGCTAAAGTGGGGCGTCCGTTTGGCTGTGCGGGATGTACAAATTTGCAGCCACGTCCGGTCAGAATGGGGACGTTAAATCCGATGCCTCGTGTAAAGAGAGTGCCACGCTCTTTGCACGTTAAGAACCCTTGCAACAACTCTTTGAGGGGTCCGTAGGTGACCTGTTGCAAGGCTAAATTTCTGTCCATATCCAATATACCCTCATTTCCCGTGGCAGTCTAAATGTCTGCGACCTTGATCCCGGACGTCCCTATTACAGAACCTACCTATTGTATTTATTGTTAATTTGTTCTCGTCCTGAATATGCATGAAATATTTGCCACTGGACGTTAAGCAACCAACAATCAATCAATTGTATACAGGCCCTTTGGTTATGCGTTCTGTTGTTACTGAAAGGGTATACAATCATTTCTTGACATTAACAGTAGCAATGTCAATCCTTCTTGAACCAGATGACAACTTCAGAAATGCACATTTAGACTTTGCTCGAGAACTTTTGGTGTGTTTTGTTAAAACAGCTCCCATTTAATATAGTGATACATGTGTGTCGTACAATGTTCACTCGTTGGTGCATCTAGCAGATGATGTTGAACATTTTGGAAGTTCACTGAATGAAAGAAATGCATTTCAATTTGAAAATCATTTATTTAAACTGAAAAAAAGTGTAAGGAAGCCTCAAAATCCAATTGCATAAGTTGCAAAAAGAATCGTAGAAATGAAAAAATCCAAATGCAGAGGAAAACCCAGAACAATCCATGTTTTTATTTCTAAAAGGAAAAAAGATAGTTGTTTTCTGTTAAAAAATAAAACATTTGTGTTTGTAAGGGAAAAGAGGGAAAATAAGACCTACCTGTGTGATGTGATAAGTCAAAACAGTTTGGAGAATTTCTTTGAAAATTCGTGCAATTCAAAGATTTTGAATATTTTTGTATTGAGAAATAACCAAAGACAATTCAGACGAATTTTGGTGGATAATGACGACATCCAAAAGAAAGTTGTTTGCCTTCCATATGAAATACACTCTCTTTTACTGCCTATGCTGCATGGGATGGAACGATGGTGAACATGTCCACTTAGATGTGGTAAGAATTTCTTTATGTGTTTCTACAGGTAGATAAACTAACTATTATAAATAAAATCGACATGTATACATATCATGACATTATTTTGTTAAAAAAGCAATACATTAAAAAAAAATAAGTGAAAACCACGACAGGCAAATGCACATATCTACCATACATGATTAATTTCATCTTTTGTAACGAATTGAAAAACATAATCTGTGATTAATTGCCAAATACATTTACATACATGTATTTTTGTTATCCTTGTACAGAATTTAGAATTTTTTTTTACACTTGCAATTTATTTTTTTTTAACTTGCAATTTATTTATATAAATACATATAATGCACATAGACTTTCACAAAGTGCACTCCATCTGAACACCCATTAAAAAAAATAATTCAGCTTTGAAAATCTAATTGCAATTTATTATGGAAAAAGTAAATAATAGAACTGAGCAAGTATACATGTACAAATGCACATGTAAAAATGTACATGCATGTTTAAATTTGCATGATATTTTTAACTATTTGACAGAAAGTAGAACTTACATTTTTTTGATTGCAATAGTGAAAAATGAAAGGCAATGAAATGATTAACCGATAACAGTTTTTGACTGATTGCATGACAAGTTTTGCATGATAAACATTCAACATGTACACATAGGTAGAAAAACATTTATTATTTTATGTTTTGTTTTGTAGCTTTATCATAATGGCTGGTAAAACTTGGTGCAGGGCAGTTTGGAAGGAATCTGACAAGGAGGAGGAAGGGGTCATCCCTTCCAGCTGGGTCCTTGGGAAAAAGGTTTATTGGCCAAGAGTTTAATATACTACAGCACTGAAGGCCATTAGGGAAAAATGGAGTCCCAAAGATGCTCATTGTAGTTGGGACCAGTTTGAGTTGGTAAAAATTAAAACCTCATCTGGTAAGTTTATAGTTCAACTTCATGAAGGCCATTTTATATTTAGTGCTGATATATTTTATCTAAGATTGTGGATGAAGCCAGCAAAAAACTGTTCACAGAGTAAAATATTTTCTTGAAACCTTTGAATGCATAAATTGAACAGGTCCCAACTAATTGTTGTATGTACCGGATTTACGCAACATGACTGCCAGATTTTATAGCCGTATACATTATTACATTTTACAAAGTTTTAAGGATTAAATACAATTTCACATAATTATGTTACCTATTTATACTTGCTATACCTTTATATTAATTTATTCTAAATGTAGACGACAAAAAAGAATGTGAAGACCACAACATTACAACAGCAACAGAAGATGAAGAAGAAGATCAAGTAGAAGAAGTTGAGGGTAGAAGAAAATCTAAGAAAAAAAACTTTGGTAGTGATTTTCAAACAGGAATATTTTTTTTAACACCAATATTTCTATATAAAAATCTTCCAAATCTAATATTGGTTATTACAGTTATTGTATGTCTTTCAATCTTTCCAATGTTTGTATTTTTATATAACCTAAACTCATCCGATGTTTATTAATATTGACTTGAAAGTGAAAATGTGAAAATGCATACCAAAAACCAGCCAAGTTTTGCATACTATTTACAAAATTTTGATATGGTTTCTTGCACATCAAGATGCAAAATTATGTACATAGTACATATTAATCTTACGTCAAAGTTGATGCATTCAATGGACCTCAATCATTAACTGATAAAAAATAGTTTAAAAATTACTTTTAACAGAAATTCAATTCAGTTTATAGCAAAATTTTAATAGATACCTGGAAGTTGTTATGTTACTAAATTTCATTCATCTGAAAGACACATAATTTTCATTTACAGACTATTCAAGTGGTAAGAATAATGAACCAACACAAAATCTTCTGAAAACTCAACACTATCAGGTCAGAAAAAGGCATGCCTCCTCCTCCTCCTCCTCCTCCTCCTCCTCCTCCTCCAAAATCTTCAGCTGTTACAGTTGCTGCAGAGGTTCATAGAGATCAGGGTAAGTTTCTTTAATATCAGTTTCTGTTGGACTTTTCCGTTGTATCTGTATACTAATTATTATTATTAAATATGACCTAAAAAAATAAATTTTTTTTTACTTTAATTTTTTTTCTCCCAGAATTTTGGGGCTAAAACCAATTGTACTGTGAAAAATGAAAATTGCCTTTGAAATCTGATTTTCCTGCTCGTGCATGCAATGCAATAATCTAATTTACAATTGTAAAATATTTTAAGGAATGTTTTAATGAATTCAAGTGGTAAATTTCAGATCTATATATATACATAAACAAATTAGCACAAGAAAACTTTTGCCAGGTTTAATCAACTCCAACAATTGATTAAATTTGCCAATGTCTTGTAAAATACAGGAAGGGACCCATTTTTCAAAAAAGAATGCTTTTAACTTTTCAAGGTTTCAAAATTGATTTGATTTTGGCATGAAATCACAAAATAAACTCTGAGAAAGGGGATTTTCTTTTAAGACCAGACAGGGGAGAGGGCAAACAAACTTTATTGTAATTTTAGCCTTTTGTACTCTTTTCAGGTACCAGAAAAACCTCTGATGTTTCGTCAAACTTCAGTAAAAAAAGAGCAACACAGTCTCCGCAACTGAGGTATGTGTCTCCATCTCGACCTCCTTGTTCTCCCACACCATCTAGCCTGTATAGAGGTCTTTTAAGGTCGAGTTCAAGATCTAGTATAAGAATAAATAGCAGGCAACGGTCAAGGTCAAATAGGAGGCAACGGTCAAGGTCAAATAGGAGGAAACTGTCAAGGTCAAATGGGAGGAACTATAGGGATAGATCTAGAAGTTAATGTAGCTCCTCAGGTGGTAGGAGAAGTGACCGTAGACACAAATCTAGAGCTATGTCGTCTAGATCAAAATCTAGAGAGGGATCTAGACGAAATAGATCGTCGAGGAGACACAGATCCAGATCATCTGGAAGATATAGAACACCTAGCACAAGACGAGGGGAAAATCATAGAACCCCAGTATTTCCCATGCAAGAAGAAAGTAAGTTTATTATACTATTGCTGTTGATAAATTTATTAAAAATATCAGCCTGATTTATTTTTGAAAATATGGAAAGGCATTATTTTCATTAGTCTCCTACCAACAAAGATATTGATTTGATATTTGGTATATCGTTTTATCAGGACAAGTTACAAATAGAGTTCAAATTTTGTTCCAGTCTGATGATTTTGTGCAGAGTTATATATGGTCCTTTGACTTGGTTTTTTGTAGTGGGAATTAAAATTTATAATTTTTGTAGCATTTATCCTAAATTAAATTAATTTATTTTTCAGGATATCAAAGAAGATCAATGTACCTGTTGGTGGAGATCAGGGATATGCTAAAAAAAATGATGAACTATCCAGTGACCAGCCTTGCCTATAATGAACCAACACTGCAACTAGAATAACAGGAAAATCTAGAGGATTTTCAAAGCTTTGATCTGTCTCTCAATGACAAGAGAGAGTTTGATCTTTCTGTAAGTAGATCATATTGAACTATTCAGATTACACTGATCCCATTTCCTACATTGTTGCAAATGAATGATTATAAAAGTTTATTATCAAACAGTTAAGAACAATATTTCAAAAAATAAGAGGACCTGTAATGGATATTATTGAAATGAAACAAAACATTACAAGCACAAGGTCGAAATATAGAAGATAGTTCTTTACTTTTATATCTCAAATTTTGTTAGATTACATGTTTG
The DNA here is from genome assembly GCF_021869535.1 of Mytilus californianus. Taxonomy (NCBI): domain Eukaryota; kingdom Metazoa; phylum Mollusca; class Bivalvia; order Mytilida; family Mytilidae; genus Mytilus; species Mytilus californianus. Next base: position 5,587,114 of record NW_026262673.1, read on the forward strand.
CTGCAGAAAGGACATAACAAGATAGGGAAAAAAAAAGAGATTTCAAGAATGACAAACAAATCTATTTGTGTTATATATATGTTGATAACAACAGATTTAATGTATTGATTGAATGACAAGTTACCAAATTTCAACTAAGATAATTCATTTAAAGTTATTTATAATTGACATGACTAAGTATTATGCTGACATTTTGTCTACCAGGAACAAACAAGATTTGTATATTCATGTTAAGCCTTTATTGATAAATCATGATTATATTTTCAATTTGTTATAGCGAGCCACAGTTGCAAAAATTGGGGGAAGTGATTATGGAGATCACATAAAGAAATCCATGGAAAGGTGATTTTACAATATAAAGAACCTAAGATATCCGACTTGAAGCATGTTTTATCTACATAAGACATCAATTTATGCTGTTTTACAGCAAAAATATCATTAGCTTATAAGTTTTAAATATAAGGTGTTTTGTATGTTGTATCAGGTTGGCGAAGCACAAATTGAAAGTGTTTCAGTTGATAAAGGGTCAGTCAATGAAATAATTGACAGGATTGGGAATATTGCTTTTCAATAAATTTTATATTTTATTTGTGTTAACTTTGTTGATTTATGGTTATTACCTAGTATTTTTGGGGATAATTGTCTCTTGTACTTGCAAATCCATATATGTGTATATCCTTCTTTATTAATAGTCAATACAGATGTATACTTAAGTGACAAAACAAAAAAGGAGTTTCACCATGCATGTCCATTTAATATAGCCCTACATGTATATTTCAACTTACTTTTCCATTATTGATTATTTGCAGATTGATGACAAATAAATTAATGGCCAAGATGAATATGTCAGGGAAAATGGAAAAATTTCATTTGGGAAGTCCAATGTTTTTAAATTACTGAAAGGTATTTATATATATTTTGTTTAGTATGAAAATTTGCCAAAAAAAAAATGCATGTGGGGTGAATGTCAATGATTCAGAAACTCTCTTTTATATATCTATTTATCAGTAAAATTATCATATGTTTATGATTTATACCATAGAAAAAATGTCTGTTTTTCAATCACTAGCGCCAGCAACTCTTGCCACAATAAATTAATTTCTCATTCTCTTTTTTTTTCCACCATGTTTTTTATTTTTATCTAATTTTGTGCTTTTTTATGTATTTTAAGGTAATAATTACCAAGCAGGGCAAATCAATTGCCCAGGTTTTTGAAACCGGTTGGATGAATCTTGTAATTTATTGATTGAAGCCTCAAAAAGTGCTTCATCATTTTTTAATTATATCAGCTATACTGTGTGATGCCTTTTCAGATTCATCACTCAACAGCTTCCTGTTTACCGAAATATTTGGGTGGAGGTATCATCAGTAAGCAGTAGCTCACACTTTCACTTGTTAATTTTGATTATAGCAAATGACACAAACAATTAGAATTTTCATTTTTCCTATATAATAAAATAAAAATTGCCCAACAGAACTAAGGGCTTTTCCAGAATTAATTGTATTGGGGAGGGGGGGGGGAGAGGAAGGCACTTTTATAATTTTATGGGCGGTGGTTATTTAAGAAAGATTGCTTGAACATTTAAATGAAATATCCAATTTATAATGTATGCATGGTGGGGCCAAATAAAATCTGCCTTCCCCCCCCCCCCCCCCCCCCCCCATACATTTATTTTTGGAACAGCCCTAATTTTAAATAGAAATAAAAGAGCATGAGAAAACATTTAATTTGAATGGCCTTCAAAGGTTAATGTAGTGTTTTGACATGGAAATCAAAGATGAAGGCATATGTCAATTAGACTGATATCAATGCAACAGCACAAGAAATACAGAAAAAAAACATGTGGATAAGTCTTCAATTTGTTCAAATTATAATGCAGTATGTAGGATTGTCTTGAGGTTTATTCCTTCTGCTCTATATGAAAAGAAATATAGTTGACTTTGATGACAGTTTTCACCAGTTCTGATGCTTATGATTTATATACTTTTATCATATTTATGAAGTTATAATAATAGTTAAATGTGTTGAACAGATTTAACTTGACAATGTTATAACTTTTGATTTTGTAGATGTCATCATGAAGACTCATGGAGTAACAGAACAAGAAGTTTCTGACAAAGCAGCAAACTATTTAAAATGGGCTCCAGATAGACGGGGCGGTGGGGGGAGAAAGAAGTAGAATTTTTAGATACAAATAAATAATTGATGCAATTGGAAGTCTAGTACCTCATTCAGAGTGAAGCCAGTTAAAACAGAATGTCTAATGAGGTGTCCATTTTGGAAAAGAAACTGACAATTTTTACTTTTACGTTCACTTTCATTTTAATGATGTCAAATCAATTATTGTGAGTAATCCAGGATGTTGTCTTTTTTATAGTTGTATTGATAAATTAATTTATTTTAAATTTGTTTGTATTGAATATTTCTCTATAATCAGTGATTGGACATTAGAATACATGGGTAAGGAACAGCAAACTTTGTTTCATATATTTTCATGACTTATTCAAAAAAGACATTATATATAGGCAAAATATATGTGTATCCCTGGATGTGGGTTAAGAACTAGGATAGGTCAGTATAGGAATATGTTTTTTATTTTGCTGTTTTTTTCAATATTTCTCTGGGCAAGTAATTTGTGTTTTTTTATTGTCTAATGTGGATAAAATCTACGGCTTGGTACAAACAATTATGGCTCTTAAACCCTAAACACTCATATTTTTATTGGGTTGACTGGTTGTTGGCGGTCAAGCCATATTCTCTCTACACTTGAATGTGTTTAGTTTTATTGTTGAAAATTACTGATCTTCTACGAGTAACTTGACAGTCAATCAATGACATCTATTTGAATTTTTGTGCACCATACAGTCTTGTAACAATGAGCAAAAGCCCATATTATGTCAAATATGATCATTCAATATGATTTGAGATTTTATGGTTTATTGTCAGAATTTGATTTTGAGTACTTGTATACAATAGCAAGAGTGTCTCAATTTCCTGAAGACTAATGTTTGTTGAATTCAGCAATCCATCTTTTATACTTTGGTCTGATGGAGCAGTTATTGGAGAATGTTTCCTGCAGCAGAATACTGCTATGAGATTTATTGGCTTTGAGAAGACACTTAGCTTTAATATGTATTTATGCATCTCGAATGTCTGATATTTCATATGAAATCATTAAAGTTGCTACACTTTAATATTATGGAATGCAACATGCAGAAAAAACAGGATGAACTAAACCTAAATCCTAGGTTGAAACAAAGTAGAACACAACCACTAACCAATGTTGATTCAGTGTTGAATATCACACAGAACTTTTAAAAACTTTTTATCAATCTGAAATCAACCAGTTATTAGTTGAAACAATCTTTAATCAATGTTGATTGTTTTATAAAATATGGTATTCACCCTGAATTCAAATTTAGTAGTTGGTTGAAACAATGTTGAAACAACCATTATTCATTATTGATTCAAAGTTGAACATCAACGTTGATTCAACATAGCATTTCAACGTTGATACAAATTTGCAAAATCTAATAATAAATCAACATTGATTCAACATAGAAAATAAACATTGATTCAATGTTTAATCAATGATGTGTGCCTGCTGGGATCCTGCTTCCATTGGAAGCGAACGAATACATTTAAATCATTGTTTACGTTGAATCTCACTTTGCAGTCCCCGTTAAAATATTTTCGATCTTATTGAAAAGTAACGTCGGTAAAATAAAGGTACATGTTTTCAAAAGTAAATTATAAATTTTCGGCTAAAACATTAGTTTGTACATTGTAGGAAATATAACATGTATTGGTACTCGCTACGAAATAGGAGAAAAAAGCTCGGCGAACATCACCTTTTTCTCGCATTGATATCAAAGCTTGTACTAATAAATGTTACTTATTCCGACATTGAACGAATTTTGTATTTGTAATTTACAATGACGACTGTAAGGGGAGGTGTTCACATTATTGATAGACTGTGTGAACGGCAAGCTACGCCAATTATCCAAATATTTAATACGCCCCCAATTGTTACATATACAGGAAATATAGTATTTTGTGACACCTATATTACCGTTTTAGCAATTTTTACGTGTTCGGTCTTCTAGATTTAGAAACAACCACTTAAGCCTACCGGTAAATTATAAAATCTATCAGATATGTTATACCTTAGCTTACTAGCTTTTGCAAAAAGACTATTTTTTAACATCCATGTACTTTAACGTTTTAAGCCCCCGAACCTTATCATATTGGCCCATCGCATTTTAGCGCAATATAGCATCGTATCTTAGCAAACAAACAACCATCGTACTTTAGCGTCAGACACCATCGTACTTTAGCGTAGACCATCGCACTTTAGCGTGACCATCGTACTTTAGAGTACCATCGCACTTTAGAGTCCTACATATGTAACCTTAAATCGGTCACTTTTTCTTAATAATTTTATGAGATGTCACCTTAAATCGACCACTTTCTTTATTGATTATTTGACTATATTTTATAATAAATTCGACAACTTTTTGTAGATAATTGTATTCGATGTAACGTTTAATCAGTCACTTATTCTTAATAATTGTATTACATGTAACCTGAAATCATCCATTTTCTTCATTAATTATTTTACAATCAATTCGTGTCTGAGCAGAAAGTTGATGAACCAGGGGTATGTCAAGGAACGTCTTGTCATTTCTCAAAAAAAAAGTTCATCGGAAGGTATCAAGACCTTGTTGATAAATATTCCGTATCAACTTCACAAATATAACACGATGGTCTTGAGGTATAGATTTTGGGTACTGACGTTGTTTATCATCTTATTAAAGTGTTATAGTATTCTTTTATTTGTCTTTATGAATATTACATTTAGTGTTTAGTCTATTTTTATTGATATCCATTTGACGTGACTTGTACTCATACATCCCGTCATTGTGTTATTGTTCTATGAAAATTCTCGTATTCTTGTCATTCATTTTTGCTAATGTGCTTTGTCTATATGCCTTTTTGTGTTTCTTTGATACATATGACGTGGCTCTGTACTTATACATCCCGTTATTGTGCTATTGTAAAACATTTTTGTATTCTTGTCTTTCATTTTTGCTAATATGCTTTGTCTATATGCCTTTTTGTGCTTCTTTGTTACATATTTGTTTGTTTTTATAGTGATTAAGATAATAACACAATATTGACTGTTTTACACCTATTTTTGACATTTTTACCTATTATGTCTGTTTTATTTACACATCGTTGTCAATATAATGGAATTTGATGCGACTGTCATACAAGTGAGACATTTAGCTAGCTTCAAAACCAGGTCTAATGCACCATTTTCTACATAGGAAAATGCCTGTACAAAGTCAGGAATATTACAGTTGTCATCCATTCGTTTGATGTGTTTGAGCTTTTGATTTTGCAATTTGATTAGGGACTTTCATTTTTGAATTTTCATCTGAGTTCAGTATTTTTGTAATTTTACTTTTTTCAAATACTTCTTATGGATAATTGTATTAGGTGTGACATTAAATTGGTCACTTTTTCTAGATAGTTTTATAAGATGTAACCTTAACTCTGAAACTTTTTGAATTGATAATTTTACTTTAAATTTGAACATTTTTTTATAGGTAATTGTATATAAAATGTTACCTTTATTCGTTCACTTCTTAATTGTTAATTTTATTATTTTTTTCAATAAATTCAACCACAAGTAAAATATAATTGTATAAAATGTCACCCTAAATCGACCACTTTCTTTATTGTAATTTGACTATATTTTATAATAAATTCGACAACTTTTAATAGATAATTGTATAAGCTGTAACCTTAAATCGGTCACATTTTCTAGACAATTGTATTAGATGTAACTTAAATCAGTCACATTTGTAGATTATTTTATTACATGTCACCTTAAATCGGCAATTTTCTTTATTGATAATTTAACTATATTAAACAATTTAGATATGACCCTAAATCGGTCACTTTTTTCTAGATAATTGTATTAGTTGTGACCTCAAATCGGTCAATTTTTCAAGATAATTTTATAAGATGTGACCTTCCCTCTGCCACTTTTTGAATTAATAATATTACATTAAATTTGAACATTTTTGATAGGTAGCCCAACCAGCATGCAACGTCATTTCAACGTTGAAATGTGATTGATATTTTGTCATGATGTTGCTCCAACGTTGTTTCAACGTTTTAACAGCAACGTCGAAGTAATGTTGCAGAAAGTAAGTTGTTTCAACGTTGAATTTTAGTCGAATTTTTGATGTTGAAGTTAGGTTGAAATAAACATGTTGTTTCAACGTTTAATGTTGGTTGATATGTCGACGATGGAAGTTTGTCGAGAAAAAAGATGTAAAAAAATATTCACCATCAGTTTTAAAGAGGAATCATCATAGTTGTACATCGTTTGTTGTTGCTATGTAAATTGTTAGCACTGTTGCCTTTTAATTTTTTTGTACAATATCTAGTAAAATCAGGAATTTTCCAAAGAAATATAATTAAAGCTCAAACCGACGTCTAACCGGGTCGTTTATTAAAATCATAAAATTATACAAAAATATAAATTATCATTCATCGAAATATGCTACTAACTAATTTGTTATTTTCCGGAAATATTTTCATCACAGATAAGACACAACATGTGAAAGTACGGCATATACACAACAGATACACGAGGATTGGCACTGCCAATAATCTATTGATAATATTGTCACGCGACATGATGCTGATTTATGTATGACCGCACGTGTGTGACCGCCTTTTTCAAACGCGGCAGCCATCATGAAGTGTGATACAAACAGTAGATTGTACAATTTTCCTGGACAATTTTTAGGACCGTTTTCAGGAAAGAATAATTCATAGAAATGTAAGTTATTCCTTAATTATTATCCGTTGCTGTATTAATTGTCTTCCAATGCTTATGTGATGTTAACAATGGGAGATTATAAATGCACAAACGCGTTATATTTTGAAAATCTCGCCATATTGAATGTTGTAGAGATATCATTTCTGACTTCAGTGTGTCCATAGTTTTTTTTGTTGTACGTCCCAAATTTATGACTGCACTTCTATATAAATATGCTCAGCCTACATGAATCTACATACAGTTTATTTTAGTTCTTTACTGCTGATTTGTTAAAGACAAGGAACTTTTGCCAAGTAAGATTATCATATCTCCCCCTTTTTTTATCTAAAATTTTAATCCATCATCCATTATCACATTTTTTTAATTATTGTCCACTATGCTCTGAAATTGTTAATGATTTCTTTTTATTCTTCAATCGAATTTTACAAATTTAAAATATTGCTTGGCGATGATCGATGTTATCCTTTTTTTTTGCACAGATATTAGGGACAGAACAGTAACTTAAAGAGTTTTAGGGGAAAAGGATTTATGGAAAGAGCCAAGGATTTGTATAGTAATACTATACAAATCCTTGATAGAGGTAGTAGCTGTCTAGGTATGTATTTATTTTTAATTCTTAACATTTTTTATTATCAATAATCAGTATGTATGTTAGATTGCATGTGTTGTTTGTGTGGATACTGTATGCACTTTGTAATTTGTATTGATTTATAAGCTCTATATGGGCCCTTTAATTAGAAATACTAGTAAAGACATTTTATTTGATTTGATTTGTATTTATATTTTTTAATGCATATCAAATTTAAAACATAACCTCTGCAATCATTAAGACAGGTGTCATTGTAACAATAGATCCTGGTGCCGGAAATGGTTGGCATTGTTCCAATAGATCCTGGTATTCGAGATGGGTGGCGTTGTTACAATAGAACCTGGTGCTGGAAATAGTTGGCATTTTAAAAATCGATCCTGGTGCTCGAAATAGTCGGCATTTGTACAATAGATCTGGTGCTCGAGATATCTGGCATTTTAACAATAGATCCTGGTGCTCGATATGGGTGGCATTATTACAATAGATCCTGGTGCTCGAGATGGGTGGCATTGTTACAATAGATTCTGGTGCTCGAGATTGGTGGAATTGTTACAATAGATCCTGGTGCTCGAGATAGGTGGCATTTGTACAATAGATCCTGGTGCTCGAGATAGGTGGCATTTTAACAATAGATCCTGGTGCTCGAGATGGGTGGCATTGTTACAGTAGATCCTGGTGCTCGAGATTGGTGGCATTGTTACAATAGATCCTGGTGCTCGAAATAGATGGCATTTGAACAATAGATTGTGGTACTCGAGATAGGTTGCATTGCTACATTGTACATGTACAGGAGCGAAAAATGGTTAAAAAAAGATCGGCTATCATGTAAACCAGTAAATTATAAAAAAAAAAACTGGCCGTTATAACTTTTTATTTCCTGCCTTTGATGTTCTACGTAATTGTTAACTCATGTTTACAAAATATTATTTGTGTTTGTTTTTTTTTCAGGAAGAGTAATGGATGCCTACACAAAAATAACAGAAGCTGAATTAAAAAAGGATTGTGCACCAGAAATGGTTGGAGGAGTTTAGAGACTACAATTCTTTTTCACGAAAATATTTAAAATGAATTAAGAGATTGTTTGTATTCATTACGACCCTTTCCTCATGCATTTGAACTATTATTTTATGTTTCTATAATCACTCTGTAATGTCTATGTCATGTTGTTATTAATGTTATGCTCTTAATAGGCCCTTTAATTTGGAAAACTAAAAATATTGTATTGTATTGTATTGTAATGTATTGTATATATTTATCAGATCACCTTTTGGCTATATAAGCTTTTGTCATAACTTGACATCTGTTGTACTGTTTTTTTCTTCAAATCTTGCTGTTGTCCTCTGTAGTGTCATGTGGCTTCAATATCTTTTGTTGTTACTATCTAATATAGATATAAGAAGTTGTGGTATGATTGCCAATGAGACAAATATCCACCAGAGTCCAATTGACGTGGAGGTCACTAAACGGACTTCAACAATAAGCAAACACCACACCGTATACTAGTAATCCGCGATAGAAGACCCGGACATAATAATCCAACAATTCAAACAAGAAAAAACAACCGCCTTATTTTGTAACGACAAACACATATGACAGATGAACCAACAACAAGCAACGAAATGCTTATTTCAACATGAATCAATGCTGTTGCAATATTAGGGTGACGTTGTTTCAATGTTAAGTTTCAACCTATATTCAATCAGAAATCAACGTTGATGCAATGTTGAAAATATAACGTTGTTTCAACGTCAGATATTCAACGTTGTGTCAAATTTCAAAACCAATTGTTAATTCAATGTCTTTTCAACGTTACAAATCAACGTTGATTCAACGTTGTTTCAACGTTGAAATGCCGGCTGGGAATTGAATTTAAAATGTAACCTTAAATCGATCACATGTTAATTGTTAAATTTATCATACTTTTCAAAAAATTCGACCACATGTAAAAGATAATTGTATTAGATGTAACCTTAAATCGGTCACTTTTTCTAGATAATTTTATTAGAGGTAACCTTAACTTTGCCACTTTTTGATTTGATTATTTTACATTAAATTTTTAACATTTTTTTTATAGATAATTGTATAAGCTAAAAACTTAAATCGGTCACTTTTTCTAGATAATTGTATTACATGTAACTTAAATCGGTCGAATTTGTAGATAATTTTATTACGTCACCTCAAATTTGGCAACTTTCTTTATTGAAAATTTAACTATATTATACAATTTGGATGTGACCTTAAATCGGTAACTTTTTTCTAGATAATTGTATATGATGTGACCTTAAATCGGTCACCTTTTCTAGATATTTTTATTAAATGTGACCTTCACTCTGCCACTTTTTGAATTGATAATTTTACATTAGATTTGAATATTTTTATAGGTAATTGTATATAAAATATAATCTTAAATCGTTCACTTCTTAATTGTTAAATTTGTTATATTTTTTCATTAAAATTGGTCACTTTTTCTTGATAATTTTATGAGATGTCACCTTAAATCGACCACTTTCTTTATTGATTATTTGACTTAATTTTATAATAAATTCGACAACTTTTTATAGATAATTGTATTATATGTAACATTTAATCAGTCACTTATTCTTAATAGTTGTATTACATGTATCCTGAAATCGGCCACTTTCTTCATTAATCATTTTACAATCATTTCGATTCATTTTATAGATAATTGTATTAGAGTTAACCTTAACTCTGCTACTTATTGAATTGATAATTTTACATTAAACTTGAACATTTATATAGCTTATTGTATATAAAATGTAACCTTAAATCGTTCACTTATTTATAGTTAAATTTATTATATTTTTCAATAAATTCGACCACATGTAAAAGATAATTGTACTAGATGTAACCTGAAATCGGTCACATTTTTTGATAATTTTAGGAGATGTTTCCTTAAATCGACCACATCTTTATTGATTATTTAACTATATTTTATAATGAATTCGACCATTTTTTATAGAAAATTGTATTAGATGTAACATTTAATCAGTCACTTATTCTTAATAATTGTATTACATGTAACCTGAAATCATCTACTTTCTTTTTACATTCAATTCGAAATCTTTTTATAAATAAATGCATTACAGGTGATCTTAAATCGGCCACTTTTTCTAGATAATTGTATTAGATGTAACCATAATTCGTTCACTTTTTCTATATAATTTTATAAGAGACAACTTTAACACTGCCACGTTTTGAATGATAATTTGACATTAAATTTTAACATTTTATAGAGGTAATTGTATATAAAATGTAACATTAAATCGTTCACTTCTTAATTGTTAATTTTATTTTTATTTTCAATAAATTCGACAATATGTAAAAGATAATTGTATTAGACGCAACCTTAAATCGATCACTTTTCTAGATAATTTTATGAGATGTCACTTTAGATCTATCACTTTCTTTATTGATTATTTGACTATGTTTTATAACAAATTCGACAACTTTTTATAGATAATTGTATTTTATGTAACGTTTAATCAGTCACTTATTCCTAATAATTGTATTAAATATATCGTGATATCGGCCCCTTTCTTCATTAATCATTTTGCAACCAATTCGGCTACTTTTCATAGATAATTGTATAAGGTGTAAACTTTAATCAGTCACTTTTGAAAGATAATTGTATTACAGGACACCTTTAATCGGTCGTTTTTTTCTAGATAAATGTATTACATGTAACCTTAAAACGGTCACTTTTTCTAAATAATTTTATTAGATGTAACCTTCACTGTGCCACTTTTTGAAATGATAAATTTTACATTAAGTTTGAACATTTTCTATAGGTAAGTGTATATAAAATGTAACCTTAAATCGTTCACTTCTTAATTGTTAATTTTATAATATGTTTCAATAAAATTTGACCACATGTAAAAGATAATTGTATTATATGTAACCTTAAATCGGTCAATTTTTCTAGATAATTTTATTAGATGTGACCTTCACTCTGCCACTTTTTGAATTGATAATTTAACATTAAATCGGTCACATTTTTTTGATAATTTTAGATGTCTTCTTAAATCGACCACTTTCTTTATTGATTATTTAACTATAGTTTATAATAAATTCGACAATTTTTTATAGATAATTGTATTAGATGTAACATTTAATCAGTCACTTATTCTTTATCATTGTAGTACATGTAACCTGAAATCATCTACTTTCTACAATAATCATTTTACAATCAATTCGACTGCTTTTTATAGATAAATGCATTACAGATGACCTTAAATCGGCCATTTTTTCCAGATAATTGAATTAGATGTAACTATAAATCGTTCACTTTTTCTAGATAATTTTATCAGAGATAACTTTATCACTGCCACTTTTTGAATGATAATTTTACATTAAATTTGAACATTTTTTATAGGTAATTGTATATAAAATGTCACATTAAATTGTTCACTTCTTAATTGTTAATTTTATTTTTATTTTCCAATAAATTCGACAATATGTAAGAGATAATTGTATTAGATGTAACCTTAAATCGATCACTTTTCTAGATAATTTTATGAGATGTCACCTTAGATCGATCACTTTCTTTATTGATTATTTGACTATATTTCATAACAAATTCGACAACTTTTTATAGATAATTCTATTAGATGTAACGTTTAATCAGTCTCTTATTCTTAATAATTGTATTAAATATATCGTGAAATCGGCCCCTTTCTTCATTAATCATTTTGCAATCAATTCGGCTACTTTTCATAGATAATTGTATACATGTAAGATGTAACCTTTGATCAGTAACTTTGAAAGATAATTGTATTACATGAGACCTTTAATCGGTCGTTTTTTTCTAGATAATTGTATTACATGTGACCTTATATCGGTCACTTTTTCTAAATAATTTTATTAGATGTAACCTTCACTGTGCCACTTTTTGAATTGATAAATTTTACATTAAATTTGAACATTTTTTATAGTTAATTGTATATAAAATGTAACCTTAAATCGTTCACTTCTTAATTGTTAATTTTATATTTTTCAAAAAAATCGACCACATGTAAAAGATAATTGTATTATATGTAACCTTAAATCGGTCACTTTTTCTAGATAATTTTATAAGATGTGACCTTCACTCTTTCACTTTTTGAATTGATAATTTAACATTAAACTTGAACATTTTTATAGGTTATTGTATATAAAATGTTACCTTAAATCGTTCACTTTTTATAGTTCAATTTATTTTATTTTTCAATAAATTCGACCACATTTAAAAGATAATTGTATTAGATGTAACCTTAAATCGGTCACATTTTTTTGATAATTTAAGGAGATGTCTCCTTAAATCGACCACTTTCTTTATTAATTTTTTACCTATATTCTATAATAAATTCGACATTTTTTTATAGATAATTGTATTAGATGTAACATTTAATCAGTCACTTATTCTTAAAAATTGTATTACATGTAACCTGAAATCATCTACTTTCTTCGATAATCATTTTACAATCAATTGGACTACTTTTTATAGATAAATGCATTACAGGTGACCTTAAATCGGTCACTTTTTTTCTAGATAATTGTATTAGATGTGACCATAAACCGTTCACTTTTTCTAGATAAATTTATTAGAGATAACTTTAACTCTGCCACTTTTTGAATAACAATTTTACATTAAATTTGAACATTTTTTATAGGTAATTTAATATAAAAAGTAACCTTAAATCGTTCAATTTTTAATTGTTAATTTTTTTTTTCAATAGATTCGACAATATGTAAAAGATAATTGTATAAGTTGTAACCTTAAATCTTTCACTTTTCTAGGTAATTTGATGAGATGTCACCTTAGATCGATCACTTTCTTTATTGATTATTTGACTATATTTGATAGCAAATTCGACAACTTTTTATAGATAATTGTATTAGATGTAACGTTTAATCAGTCACTTATTCTTAATAATTGTATAAAATATATCGTTAAATGGGCCTCTTTCTTCATTACTTATTTTGTAATCATTTCGGCTACTTTTCATAGATAATTTTATAAGATGTAACCTTGAATGAGTAATTTTTGAAAGATAATTGTATTACATGAGGCCTTTAATCGGTCGTTTTTTTCTAGATAATTGTATTACATGTGACCTTAGATCGGTCACTTTTTCTAAATAATTTTATTAGATGTAACCTTCACTGTGCCAATTTTTGAATTGATAAATTTTACATTAAATTTGAACATTTTTTATAGGTAATTGTATATAAAATGTAACCTTAAATCGTTCACTTCTAAATTGTTAATTTTATTTTTTTTCCAATAAATTCAACAATATGTAAGAGATAATGGTATTATATGTAACCTAAAATCGGTCACTTTTCTAGATAATTTTATGAGATGTCATCTTAGATCGATCACTTTCTTTATTGATAATATGACTATTTAGATCGATCACTTTCTTTATTGATTATTTGACTATTTAGATCGATCACTTTCTTAATTGATTATTTGACTATATTTTATAACAAATTCGACAACTTTTTATAGATAATTGTATTAGATGTAACGTTTAATCAGTCACTTATTCTTAATAATTGTATTGAATATATCGTGAAATCGGCCCCTATCTTCATAAATCATTTTGCAATCAATCCGGCTACTTTTCATAGATAATTGTATAAGGTGAAACCTTTAATCAGTCACTTTTGAAAGATAATTGTATTACAGGACACCTTTAATCGGTCGTTTTTTTCTAGATAAATGTATTACATGTAACCTTAAAACGGTCACTTTTTCTAAATAATTTTATTAGATGTAACTGTACTGTGTCGTTTTGAAATGATAAATTTTACATTAAGTTGGAACATTTTGTATAGGTAATTGTATATAAAATGTAACATTAAATCGTTCACTTCTTAATTGTTAATTTTATAATATTTTTCAATAAAATTCGACCACAGGTAAAAGATAATTGTATTATATGTAACCTTAAATCGGTCACTTTTTCTAGATAATTTTATTAGATGTGACCTTCACTCTGCCACTTTTTGAATTGATAATTTAACATTAAATCGGTCACATTTTTTTGATAATTTTAGATGTCTTCTTAAATCGACCACTTTCTTTATTGATTATTTGACTATAGTTTATAATAAATTCGACAATTTGTTATAGATAATTGTATTAGATGTAACATTTAATCAGTCACTTATTCTTAATAATTGTAGTACATGTAACCCGAAATCATCTACTTTCTACAATAATTATTTTACAATCAATTCGACTGCTTTTTATAGATAAATGCATTACAGGTAACCTTAAATCGGTCATTTTTTTCCAGATAATTGAATTAGATGTAACTATAAATCGTTCACTTTTTCTAGATAATTTTATCAGAGATACCTTTATCACTGCCACTTTTTAAATGATAATTTTACATTAAATTTGAACATTTTTTATAGGTAATTGTATATAAAATGTAACATTAAATTGTTCACTTCTTAATTGTTAATTTTATTTTTTTTTCCAATAAATTCGACAATATGTAAGAGATAATTGTATTAGATGTAACCTTAAATCGATCACTTTTCTAGATAATTTTATGAGATGTCACCTTAGATCAATCACTTTCTTTATTGATTATTTGACTATATTTCATAACAAATTCGACAACTTTTTATAGATAATTGTATTAGATGTAACGTTTAATCAGTCACTTATTCTTAATAATTGTATTAAATATATCGTGAAATCGGCCCCAATCTTCATTAATCATTTTGCAATCAAGTCGGCTACTTTTCATAGATAATTTAATAAGATGTAACCTTTGATCAGTAACTTTGAAAGATAATTGTATTACATGAGACCTTTAATCGGTCGTTTTTTTTCTAGATAAGTGTATTACATGTGACCTTAAATCGGTCACTTTTTCTAAATAATTTTATTAGATGTTACCCTCACTGTGCTACTTTTTGAATTGATAAATTTTACATTAAATTTGAACATTTTTTATAGGTAATTGTATATAAAATGTTACCTTAAATTGTTCACTTCTTAATTGTTAATTTTATAATATTTTTCAATAAATTCGACCACATGTAAAAGATAATTGTATTATATGTAACCTTAAATCAGTAATTTTTTCTAGATAGTTTTATTAGAGGTAATCTTAACTCTGCCACTTTTTGAACTGATAATTTTATATAAAATTTGAACATTTTTCAAGGTAACTGTATATAAAATGTAACCTTAAATTGTTCACTTCTTAATTGTTAATTTTATAATATTTTTCAATAATTCGACCACATGTAAAAGATAATTGTATTATATGTAACTTTAAATCGGTAATTTTTTCTAGATAACTTTATTAGAGCTAACCTTAACTCTGCCACTTTTTGAACTGATAATTTTATATAAAATTTGAACATTTTTCAAGGTAACTGTATATAAAATGTAACCTTAAATCGTTCACTTCTTAATTGTTAATTTTATAATATTTTTCAATAATTCGACCACATGTAAAAGATAATTGTATTATATGTAACTTTAAATCGGTAATTTTTTCTAGATAACTTTATTAGAGCTAACCTTAACTCTGCCACTTTTTGAACTGATAATTTTATATAAAATTTGAACATTTTTCAAGGTAACTGTTTATAAAATGTAACCTTAAATCGATCACTTCTTAATTATTAATTTTATTATATTTTTCAATAAATTCGACTACATGTAAAAGATAATTGTATTAGATGTAACCTAAAATCGGTCACTTTATCTAAATAATTTTATGATATGACACCTTAAATCGACCACTTTCTTTATTGATTATTTGACTATATTTTATTATAAATTCGACACCTTTTTGTAGATAATTGTATTCGATGTAACGTTTAATCAGTCATTTATTCTTAATAATTGTATTACATCGAACCTGAAATCATCTATTTTCTTCATTGT
Source organism: Mytilus californianus (assembly GCF_021869535.1). Taxonomy (NCBI): domain Eukaryota; kingdom Metazoa; phylum Mollusca; class Bivalvia; order Mytilida; family Mytilidae; genus Mytilus; species Mytilus californianus. The sequence continues at coordinate 5,603,483 of NW_026262673.1, forward strand.
TCATTTTACAATCAATTCATGTCTGAGCAGAAAGTTGATGAACCAGGGATATGTCAAGGAACGTCTTGTCATTTTTCTAAAAAAAAAGTTCATCGGAAGGTACCAAGACCTTGTTGATAAATATTCCGTATCAACTTCACAAATAATACACGATGGTCTAGAGGTATAGATTCAGGGTACTGACGTTGTTTATCATCTTAATAAAGTGTTATAGTATTCTTTTATTTGTCTTTATGAATATTACTTTTAGTGTTTAGTCTGTTTTAATTGATATCCATTTTACGTGACTTTGTACTCATACATCCCGTCATTGTGTTATTGTTCTATGAAAATTCTCGTATTCTTGTCATTCATTTTTGCTAATGTCCTTTGTCTATATGCCTTTTTGTGTTTCTTTGATACATATGACGTGGCTCTGTACTTATACATCCCGTTATTGTGCTATTGTAAAACATTTTTGTATTCTTGTCTTTCATTTTTGCTAATATGCTCTGTCTATATGTCTTTTTGTGCTGCTTTGTTACATATTTGTTTGTTTTTATAGTGATTAAGATTATAACACAATGTTGACTGTTTTACACCTATTGTTGACATTTTTACCTATTTTGTCTGTTTTATTGACGCATCGTTGTCAATATAATGGAATTTGATGCGACTGTCATACAAGTGAGACATTTAGCTAGCTTAACAACCAGCTTCAATCCACCATTTTCTACAAAGGAAAATGCCTGTACCAAGTCAGGAATATTACAGTTGTCATCCATTCGTTTGATGTTTTTGAGCTTTATATTTTTGCCATTTGATTAGGGACTTTCATTTTTGAATTTTCCTTTGAATTCAGTATTTTTGTGATTTTACTTTTTTTCGAATACTTCTTATGGATAATTGTATTAGGTGTGACATTAAATTGGCCACTTTTTCTAAATAATTTTATTAGATGTAACCTTAACTCTGAAAATTTTTGAATTCATTATTTTACTTTAAATTTGAACATTTTTATAGGTAATTGTATATAAAATGTAACCTTTATTCGTTCACTTCTTACTTGTTATTTTTATTTTTTTTTTCAATAAATTCGATCACATGTAAAATATAATTGTATACGTTGTCACCTGTAAGCGACCACTTTCTTTATTGATAATTTGACTATATTATATAATAAATTCGAAAACATTTTCTAGATAATTGTATTAGATGTAACTTAAATCAGTCACATTTGTAGATAATTTTATATCATGTCACCTTAAATCGGCAATTTTCTTTATTAATAATTTAACTATATTATACAATTTAGATGTGACCATAAATCGGTCACTTTTTTCTAGATAATTGTATTATATGTGACCTTAAATCGGTCACCTTTTTTCTAGATAATTTTATTAGATGTGACCTTCACTCTGCCACTTTTTTAATTAATAATACTACTAGTACATTAAATTTGAACATTTTTGATAGGTAATTGTATATAAAATGTATATCACTTGTTAATTGTTAAATTTATCATATTTTTCAATAAATTCGACCCCATGTATAAGCTGTAAACTTAATTCGGTCACGTTTTCTAGATAATTGTATTAGATGTAACTTAAACCAGTCACATTTGTAGATAATTTTATTACATGTCACCTTAAATCGGCAATTTTCTTTCTGGATAATATAACTATGTTATACAATTTAGATGTGACCCTAAAGCGGTCACTTTTTTGTTTAGATAATTGTATTAGATGTAACCTTAAATCGTTCACTTTTTCTTGATAATTTTATTAGAGGTAACCTTAACTCGGCCACTTTTTGATTTGATTATTTTACATTAAATTTGAACATTTTTTTTTATTAATAATTGTATAAGCTGAAAACTTAAATCCGTCACATTTTCTAGATGATTGTATTAGATGTAACTTAAATCAGTCACAATTGTAGATAATTTTATATCATGTCACCTTAAATCGGCAATTTTCTTTATTGATAATTTTACTATATTAAACAATTTGGAAGTGACCTTAAATCGGTCACTGTTTTCTAGATAAATTTATTAGAGGTAACTTTACCTCTGTCACTTTTTGAATTGATAATTTTACATTAGATATGAATATTTTTATAGGTAATTGTATATAAAATATAATCTTAAATCGTTCACTTCTAAATTGTTAAATTTGTTATATTTTTTCATTAGAATTGGTCACTTTTTCCTGATAATTTTATGAGATGTCACCTTAAATCGACCACTTTCTTTATTTATTATTTGATTATAGCTTATAATAAATTGGACATCTTTTTATAGATAATTGTATTAGATGTAACGTTTAATCATTTACTTATTCCTAATAGTTGTATTTCATGTATCCTGAAATCGGCCACTTTGTTCATTAATCATTTTACAATCATTTCGACTTGTTTTTATAGATAATTGTATTAGAGGTAACCTTTACTCTGCCCCTTTTTGAATTGATAATTTTACATTAAACTTGAACATTTTTATAGATTATTGTATATAAAATGTAACCTTAAATCGTTCACTTTTTTATAGTTAAATTTATTCTATTTTTCAATACATTCGACCACATGTAAAAGATAATTGTATTAGATGTAACCTTAAATCGGTGACATTTTTTGATAATTTTAGGAGATGTCTCCTTAAATCGACCACTTTCTTTATTGATTATTTAACTATATTTTATAATAAATTCGACAATTGTTTATAGATAATTGTAGAGTCGGGCGCTCGTATTCGCCACATTAAACAGCCTTTTTGTAAGCCCAACGTATGCCACTGCTTGAAAACTAATATGTTTTTTTGGTTTAATAAAACTAACTATCTAATAAAGTTAACCCAATTTTTAAATTGTTCCGAGATCACAAGTATTAAGTAGTAAAACACGTGCAAACATGAGAGAATAACAGTGTTTTTATTTGGCGAGGGGAACCCATTTTCGCCACTTTGGCATTTAATAACTTTGACCTTTTTCGACATATAAACAACTAAAATATACTACAGCAATACCCCTGGCTAAGCAGTTTTTTTTAAATTGAAATGCTAAATTTCATGAAAAATAGATTCACGATTACTGCGCATGCGTATAAATTGATAAAATAGCACAAGTTAAATTTACTCACTTTTCATAGTTCTGATTAGTTGAAAAAAACAAATATTTGATTCCACAGGTTTGATAAGAATGCTTCTCATTCTCGAAATGAACCGTATGTCACTTTAAAGAATTATTGTTTAGCACTTGTATGTATGTACTGGTAGATTCCTCCGTTAATCGGAGCACCCCTCGAGAGCTGCGAGGGTGCAGTGGAATCCGTGTACACTCCCTTTCGGGATTAATGGAGATGTGTCACTAACGTATTTACAACATTATTAACAAGGCCAATCCCCATCCCAACACAAAGGGAGTGCTAGGACACCAGGAAGTCTGCTATTATGGTGGCGGAAGCCGAAGTACTCGGAGAGAACCACCGGGACACTCGGCGGGAACAGACAAACTGGAGAGATATCAGCAGATTAATCTCCAGGTCAAAGTAGTGGGCAACTTTGACCAACCTAGGCCCCCAAAGTACCCACTCTAGTTTAAACTCCTGTCTGGGTACCAGAAAAGTGTGTGGGAGGGTGAAAATCACCCTTCTGATGTACTGAAATTTCCTACGTCCGGAGTCAGATTCGAATCCGGGACCTTCAGCACTGCAGTCATCGGTCTTAACCACTAGAGCACGAACCCACATCGCGCACTCGTGAAAATTATGTTTCATTAGTTACGTTTTTGAACCCTGATTTTTCTGATTGATTATTGAAATTATGATTTACTTTAATATCTAATCATTTGTATATAATTGATACATTATCCATGTTTTATTGGAGACTTGTGAAGAGAGAATTACTAGCAGCTGGAAATTGAAAGGAGATCAGACACGGAGCAGTATAGATCGTCATATGTTGACACTTGCAAACGGGATCTTTTTTTTTGTTTTGCTAAATGTCTGAAAAGGTGTTTTTTTTCTTGTCTCTAATGTAGGGGATCAATATATCTGAGAACATTTATTACAGGAGGACATACTTTCTTACCCTACTGGTGCACCTGGTCCATGGTCTAATTTTTTGGGGGAGTCCGGGTTGCTCGTTTTAGTTTTCTGTGTGTTTTCCTTCTGTTTTCATATATTGTTTGTTGTTGCTGTCTTCGTTTACTAAGCTTTGTTTTGGTCACCTTATTTTCAAAATTTGGATATCACTTTAACTGATTTTGTACAATTTTAGGTACTGCATATGTACTAATTTTCGCGGTGTATTTATTTTCACGAATTTCGCGGTAGGTATATTTTCGCGAAAATAAATACACGCGAATTCAATGCAGATTTCATGCATATAAAAACCATTGAATAAATATCGCTGGAATTTACAACTGTATATACATGTTCACCTTGTTGGCTTCAGATAACCTCAATTGAACCGTAAAACTTTTAAAACAACACAAGTTATTTTTACAGAAATTTAATTAAGAATAAAAGGACAAAAGGTGAAAAAAAAATATCCCAAGCTAAATATGACAGCTATATTAAGTAATTAACGACTTAATCAGGTAATTGAACATTTATCAAAACACAGGACTGATTTTATGATTGAATAATATCTTTGTTTATTTTGTTTCTATTGTTAAATAAATGAAGACCTAATTAATGAGAATTTTATGAATTTTAAGTCTGTAATTTATGTTCTGGTGTTTTTGGAAAACCGCGAAATTAAATACACGCGAATTCGTCGACAACAACAAAATCGCGAAAATAAGTACTCGCGAAAAAAAGTACATATACAGTAACAACACGGGTGCCATACATAGAGCGGGGATAGCTTACCATTCCAGAGCACCAGTTAAGCTGCCTGGATCAAGTCCACAACACAATTAGATTTCTTCATGGGGCTTTTAAGGCGGACTATACGATATAGGTTTTCTCATTGTTGATGGCCGTACGGTAGCCTCTTATTGGTTATATTCATTACATTTCCACTCTTTGACTAGCTGTCTCATTGGCAATCATACCACATCTTCTTTTTTTGTTATGTATAAAACATTTTCTTTCTATTTTATACATGTTGACTAAATAACCTACGAGATGACCTGTTAGCATTCAGGGGCCGGTTAAAATTTTCTAAATGTATGGAACCATTTCAAAATATTACTGGTAATGCACAAGAATAAAAAGTCACGTGAATATATCATTTAGTTTTTTATGATACAAATGTATATAGTAAAAAGCAAAGAACTGTTCAGTCTACAATTGGTGTTGATTATATATATCAAGAGCCAATGTAATTGAATGGTAAAATAAAGAAAGATCATTCTTCTTCCACACAAACAGGACACACCCACTTGACTTCAGAAAATAGTAAACTCATGTCTATCGTCAGCTGATCATCTCTTGAAAGACAGTCATAGTGATACCAGTTAAGTGGACAGCCATCCCTGTCACATCCCACCCATAATATGCCATTCTGCTCATCAGTTTTTTGCCTCTAGTCGCACAAACACCACACGTAAACATCTCATCGTCTTCGTCATCTTCTGCAATCTGAAATAACAAATCTAATTTATATAAAAACAAAACATATGTATTATATAGATTATCATGGTCACATACCCAACACCAATAAAATCAAGGCTCCTTAAAAAGTTACCCTTTCATATTGTTTCTAATAATTCGGGGCCCAGACACTGTAACACGACTGTCTATAAATTGACCTAAAGGAGTACTCAAGATGCAGATTCCTGATTTTTGAAAGAAGGGGGAAACCTAAACTAGGCAACGTTTTGAGTTGGTTATGTAAATAGTCTACGACTATGTGTTATGGGCTTTGCTCATTGTTAAAGGCCGTACGGTGACCTATAGTAGTAGTTTCATTTGGTCTCTTGTGGAGAGTTGTATCATTGCCAGTTACACGACATCTTCTTGTTTTTATATTACACATGTATATATATATAATACCTCCATAAGGGGCCCCTGCACCACCCCCCCCCCCCCTCCCCCTAACTCCGCCACTGTACTCTGCTAATGAAGCTGGATACTTAAATGTAACTGTGGGAGGAAGCAACCGCTACATTCTAGTATAACCAATCGGAATATATATGTAGGACTCAAATCTATGGTGGGTTCCAGATCTATGGCAAATTTCTGCAAATTCCTAATCTATGGTAAATATGATGTCACAAACGCCAAACAAATCACAAATCTATGGCAGTATTTTGTTTTCTCTAAATATATGGCAGATTTGGATACTACGTAATTTTCCGTCACAATTAAATAACGTCATGTAACGTCGAAGCTGCCGCTGACGACGACGGTTTTGTTATACAAAAGGAAAAGAAAAAGATCGAAATGCAGATGGATATGCTTTCTAGTAATAGTCCTAATTTGTTTTTCTTATACTGGTTTTTACTTAAAAGCAGCTCTTTTGCTACCTTTGGACATTTCGACCTCGAAATCATTGGTCAGATATGTACTGACTGATCCGACCTTTGTAGAAAATCTGTCATAGATTTGAAATCAAGAAATCCGCCATAGATTAGGATTCTAAAAAAACTGCCATAGATTTGGGATGGCATGACGTCATATTTACCATAGATTAGGAATCTGCCATAGATGTGGAACCCGCCATAGATTTGAGTCCTACATATATAAGACAACTTGTTTGTGACTTGCTTCATCTTTTTAAATGAACTATGTTAAGGGTATACCCCATATCCTGTATATTTTAAAGTTTCACATCAAATATTCGTGGAATTAATTGGATATATATTCCATATTCTTAATAAGGTAATAATACTAAAAAAATCACATATCCAGACTTTTCAATGTACCATTTAAAATCTAAAAAAATGCCCTAAAAATCCTTATCCAAAATACCCTGAACTAGGTTCACCAATAATTAACTCACTTATAATTCTCTTAATTTTTTGTTAGCTCTTCGTACTCTTGGTCTACATAACTTAATTTGTTCTTTACTGTCAGATTCTTCGGCTGTATTTATCTCTGTATGTACCTCACCAGTAACTGTGATGATATGTGGATTAATACAATTGCAAATTTATTCTTTTTTATTACCATGTCGGCTTTGACTAGTCCAATATTTAGGGCAAGCTCACTGTATCCACTTCTCAACGGATGGAAAATTTGATCTAATGGCTGAAGGAAATGGGAGGTGTGCGGAGGCAATCCTAAAATCTCTATACTATGTTCAATAGCCATATCAATGACAGGAATTGATAAGTGTGAGGAATGATTGTCTTTAACAAGGAGGTTTGGGCGTCTTAAGCCAATATTTGGAATAAAAAAATTTAAAAAGTCCCTAGTGATATAGCCGTTTTCAGCTGTCGCATACAACCAGTCTTTTGGCATTTCAGAGACGTAACGTCCACAGGGAAGACTTTTTGTGAAGAAAAGCATATTGGGCATAAATCCACCTGTAGCAGATGCACATGCTAATACAGTTATGTGCTCGTTATCAGTCATTTGCTGTCTGTATGGGTTTTTTGTACCAGTTGGGGATATTATTTTTTGCTTTGTTTGGTCTGTTTCTTTGCCAAACCCAGCCTCGTCTGCATTCCATATTTGTGATGGTTTGTCTTGGAGGTCAAGTTTGTTAATAGTAGAATCTAATAGCTTGAAGTACTCATCTATAGTTTCTTGTGATGATACAGTAACTCGAGATCTCTGTAGGGAATTGGGTGTCCTTAAGGATGATTTGTGTTTCTTTAAAAACTTTTGACACCATTTCTTAGAAGGTGGTTTTTGTACTGATGGACATGATTTCTGGGTAACTGACAGTGCAAATGTTTGTAAAACCTTCCTGGTCAGACCAAAACCCCTTTCACTCATACATTTTACATAGTAAGCTAAAGAGGAATCCTGAGATTTTGTAAGATACGGTTTTTGTCCACCTTTTTTTTTCAATAATACTCTTTCCAAGTATATAATCTGATAATGTTTTTCTAGGTATTTTGTATAATTTGGAAGCCTTAGATTTCGATATCAATCCTGTCTTTACTTTGTTTATTGCTGTGACAAGATGCTCTTCCGTATATTGTTTATATTTTGCCATCTACAAAAATAATTTACTTTATTTGTTATTCAACGCAGATATTTAAAAAATCAAATAGGCAAACATTTTCAAACCATGCATTTTATACTTAGATTCATGGCATTATTTATTAGTTGTTATTTGACTTTGAACTAGCTGTCAGTAACTGCGAGTACTCTTAAAGCTGTACTTTGTGTCTTTTTTTGTTGTTGTTTGTGAGGATGTAAAAATGTCCTCTTACGTCCGGTCTGTGTTTTTGGTTAGACATTTTTTGCTTTGTTTCGATCTGATTGGCCTTTTCAACATAATTTTATACGACCGCAAGATATTTAATTTCCAGACAATAACTCGAGTTAAACAATAAGTGTAAGGATCTATGAAATTGTACAAGGTACCACAACAGGAAGTTTGGGATTACTTTTGGCGGTTATTGTCTTAAATATTTAGGCATTAGAAGCCAAAACCAAGCAGGGCTCGACCTCTGCGGTCGTATCAAGCTGTGCCCATCGGAGCATTTTTTTACATTTTTTCTTCTGTTGTCTATAACACCAAAACATGTTTAACCCTGCCGCATTCTTTATGAGCATGTTCCAAGTCAGGAGCAGGTATAGTTTATCGGTAGCACAGTGAGCGGTAGTGGATCGTTGGCTCATGACTGTCATATTTGTTTTTCGAAAATTGTTTTGCTATAAAGTATGAAGTTAGATTTTTAATTGAATTGTTTCGTATTTTTCATGTCGGGATCTATTATAGCCGACTATATGATATAGGTTATCTCATTGTAGAAGCACGCACGGTTGCATATATTTTCTTACAGCCACTTCATTTGAACTTGGTGAATAGTTGTCTCATAGGAAAGCATACCACATATCCGTATTTTTTTTTTCTTCACCACACGGTTATTTAAATGTATATAAACATCAAAAGAACACAGTTTTGCAGATAAAATAACTAAGCAATCAGTGGCGGATCCAGAAATTTTCATAAGTGGGGGCCCACTGACTGCCTAAGAGGGGCCCGCTCAAGTCGTGCTTCAGTGATTCCCTATATAATCAACCAAATTTTTTCCACAAAAGGGGGCGGGCCCCCTGCCCCCCCCCCCCCCCCCTAAATCCGCCTCTGGCAATCAATATCTGTAATTAACTTTCATTTACTATTATCTGACATTGTTATTTTTTTATTTGTTTTTTGTTGTTGATTTTCACTCTTGTTCATCGAATCTTGGGTTTTTCTTTGCGATTGTTCTAAAATTTGGAAAATGCAACATAACGTGAAATCTAAGTAATCATCAGAAATGTTAATTTTTGAATCAATAAGCAAAACGGTTTTTTTAATTGTTTAAGAACCATCCGCGTCTATCCAATCTAGGCAATCAAGGGTTGCGATCTTTGACAAAGAGAAGAGAGGGACCAGTTCGGTAACATTGGCTAGAAAAGATATGTCTAAATGAAAATCTAAACTCTTTACAAATTGTGACTTGGATGGAGAGTTGTCTCATTGGCACTCATACCACATCTTCGTTTATCTATCGACATCAAAATTAAAGCTCTTATTTTGTTAAAAAGTGATTTGTGCATCCCGGTATCGAGCACTGGTCATTCATCGACCAAAAAATATTCAGGTTTGGCCTCAAGCGTCAAATTCCTACATTCTTAATAGGTGGGGGAAACTATCAGAAATACCGATATAATTAGATCAATTAATTCCTCATTACTTGTTATATTTAAAAGTCCTGTAATATTTTTGCACAGCCGAAAATCTCACCGTAAACAAACATTGCATAAACAGAACCCCAGCGGCACCCCTACTAATTATGTAGTGGAGTGCCCCCCCTTTCCGAGGTTTTGGCCTAAATCTTAATTTTTCGTCCCCCCTTTTTGCAACCCACATTTCGCGCCTATATCCGCTCGGCATTTTTTGTCCAAGCCCTTTCCCATCCTCATGATTGACCCGCCCCTGATATAGCATTATTGTCCGGAAACAAATGATTTGGTATGGTACATACAATAATTTTATATATATGTATTCATACCAAATTATTTGTGCCCGGATCAAATTCATGAGTATTCCGTTGTTAACTCAAACGATGACGTCAGTCGTAAACACTGGCGTCTAGAAATAGAAATTGAAAGTTGAGGACAAATAAATTTATGTTTGTATACAAGTGTTTTCTGAGCCATGTATATATTTTTCGTCCCTGGTTACCTACAGTCATTTCATGGCGTTCATGAAATGACTTGCAAAGCCAAATAACCTTTGTTAGACATGTTTCGAGGTATTTTTTCGTGATTAGGTTTGTATCGTTATCGTCAATGGTGTCTTGTCTGATCATACTTACATTATACAATTGCAAAATTTGATGATATTACAAGCATCTATCATATATTCATGTTGAGCAAAAGTTTTCAGCGTTCAGCTTCCATTTTGACAAAAAACACGAAAATACACGCGCTATCACCCGGTCAAAAAACAATAACGGCGAAAATGAGTACATGGCGAATATGGGCGCCCGAATCTATTAGATGTAATATTTAATCAGTCACTTTTTCTTAATAATTGTATTACATGTAACCTGAAATCATCTACTTTCTTCAATACTCATTTTACAATCAATTCGACTACTTTTTATAGATAAATGCGTTACAGGTGACCTTAAATCGGTCATATTTTTCTAGATGATTGTATTAGATCTAACCATAAATCGTTTACTTTTTCTAGATAATTTCATTAGAGGTAACTTTAACTCTGCCAATTTTTTGAATGATAATTTTACATTAAATTTGATCATTTTATATAGGTAATTGTATAAAATGTAACCTTAAATCGTTCACTTCTTAATTGTTAATTTTATTATTTTTTTTTCAATAAATTAGACTACATGTAAAAGGTAAGTGTTTTAGATGTAACCTTAAATAATTCACTTTTCTAGATAATTTTATGAGATGTCACCTTAGATCGATCACTTTCTTTATTGATATTTGACTATATTTTATAACAAATTCGACAACTTTTTATAGATAATTGTATTAGATGTTACGTTTTATCAGTCACTTATTCTTAATAATTGTATTAAATAAATCATGAAATCGGCCCTGTCTTCATTACTCATTTCGCAATCAATTCGGCTACTTTTCATAGATAATTGTATAAGATGTAACCTTTAATCAGCCACTTCTAAAAGATATTTGTATTACATGATACCTTTAATCGGTCGTTTTTTCTAGATAATCGTATTACATGTGATCTTAAATCGGTCACTCTTTCTAGATAATTTTATTAGATGTAACCTTCACTGTGCCACCTTTTGATTTGATAAATTTTACATTAAATTTGAACATTTTGTATAGGTAATTGTATATAAAATGAAGCCTTAAATCGTTGACTTCTTAATTGTTAATTTTATAATATTTTTCAATAAATTGGACAACCTGTAAAAGATAATTGTATTAGATGTAACCTTAAATCAGTCACTTTTTCTAGATAAGTTTATTAGATGTGACCTTCACTCTGCCACTTTTTGAATTAATAATATTACATTAAATTTGAACATTTTTGATAGGTAATTGTATATAAAATGTAACCTTAAATCGATCACTTGTTAATTGTTAAATTTATCATATTTGTCAATAAATTCGATCACATGTAAAAGATAATTGTATTAGATGTAACCTTAAATCGTTCATTTTTTCTAGAAAATTTTATTAGATTTAACCTTAACTCTGTCACTCTTTGAATTGATAATTATACATTAAATTTGAATATTTTTATAGGTAATTGTATATAAAATGTAACCTTAAATCGTTCACTTTTTAAAAGTTAAATTTATTGTAGTTTTCAATAAATTCGACCACATGTAAAAGATAATTGTATTAGATGTGACCTTAAATCTGTCACTTTTTTTTTGATAATTTTAGCAGATGTCACTTGAAATCGACCACTTTCTGTATTGATTATTTAACTATATTTTACAATAAATTCGACGACTTTTTGTAGATAATTGTATTCGATATAACATTTAGTCAGTCACTTATTCTTAATAATTGTATTACATGGAACCTGAAATCATTCACTTTCTTCATTAATCTTTTTACAATCAATTCGTGTCTGAGCAGAAAGTTGATGAACCAGGGTATGTCAAAGAACGTCTTGTCATTTTTCTAAAAAAACGTTCATCATAAGGTACCAAGACCTTGTTGATAAATATTCCGTATCAACTTCACAAATAATACACGACGATCTTGAGGTATAGATTCTGGGTACTGACGTTGTTTATCATCTTAACAACGTGTTATAGTATTCTTTTATTTGTCTTTATGAATGTTACTTTTAGTGTTTAGTCTGTTTTTATTGATATCCATTTGACGTGACTTTGTACTCATACATCCCGTCATTGTGTTATTGATCTATGAAAATTCTCGTATTCTTGTCATTCATTTTTGCTAATGTGCTTTGTCTATATGCCTTTTTGGGTTTCTTTGATACATATGACGTGGCTCTGTACTTATACATCCCATTATTGTGCTATTGTAAAACATTTTTTTATTCTTGTGTTTCATTTTTGCTAATATGCTTTATCTATATGCCTTTTTGTGCTTCATTGTTACATATTTCTTTGTTTTTATAGTGATTAAGATTATAACACAATGTTGACTGTTTTACACCTATTTTTTACATTTTTACCTATCATGTCTGTTTTATTCACAATCGTTGTGGAATTTGATGTGACTGTCATACAAGTGAGACATTTAGCTAGCTTAAAAACCAGGTTTAATCCACCATTTTCTACATAGGAAAATGCCTGTACTAAGTCAGGAATATTACAGTTGTCATCCATTCTTTTGATTTGTTTGAGCTTTTGATTTTGCCATTTGATTAGTGAATTTCATTTTTGAATTTTCCTCTGAGTTCAGTATTTTTGTGATTTTACTTTTTTCGAATACTTCTTATGGATGATTGTATTTGGTGTGACCTTAAATTGGTCATTTTTCTAGATAATTTTATTAGATGGAACCTCAACTCTGAAACTTTTTGAATTGATACTTTTACCTTTAATATGAATATTTTTTATAGGTAATTGTATATAAAATATAACCTTTATTCGTTCACTTCTTAATTGTTAATTTTATTATTTTTTCATTAAAATTGGTCACTTTTTCTTGATAACGTTATGAGATGTCACCTTAAATCGACCACTTTCTTTATTGATTATTTTACTATATTTTATAATAAATTCGACAGCTTTTTAAAGATAATTGTATAAGCTGTAAACTTAAATCGGTCACTTTTTCTAGATAATTGTATTAGATGTAACTGAAATCAGTCACATTTGTAAATAATTTTATTACATGTCACCTTAAATCGGCAACTTTCTTTATTGATAATTCAACTATATTTTACAATTTAGATGTGACCCTAAATCGGTCACTTTTTTCTAGATAACTGAATTAGATGACCTTAAATCGGTCACTTTTTCTAGATAATTTTATCATATGCGACCTTCACTCTGCCACATTTTGAATTAATAATATTACATTAAATTTGAACATTTTTTATAGGTAATTGTATATAAAATATAACCTTAAATCGTTCACTTCTTAATTATCAATTTTACTATCTTTTTCAAAAAATTCGACCAGATGTAAAAGATAATTCTTTCAGATGTAACCATAAATCGTTCACTTTTTCTAGATAGTTTTATTAGATGCAACCTTAACTCTGCCACTTGATTTGATTATTTTACCTTAAATTTGAACATTTTTTTTTTTTTATAGATAATTGTAAAAGCTGTAAACTTCAATCGGTCACTTTTTCTAGATGATTGTATTAGATGTAACCTTAAATTGGTCACATTTGTAGATAATTTTATTACATATCACCTTAAGTCGGCAACTTTCTTTATTTATAATTTTACTATATTACAATTTTGATGCGACCTTAAATCGGTCACTTTTTTCTAGATAATTGTATTAGATATGACCTTAAATTGGTCACTTTTTCTAGATAATTTTATTAGAGTGACCGTCACTGCCACTTTTTGAATTAATAATATTACATTAAATTTGAACATTCTTTATAGGTAATTGTATATAAAATGTAACCTTAAATCGATCACTTGTTAATTGTTAAATTTATCATATTTTTTCAATAAATTCTACCACATGTAAAAGATAATTGTATTAGATGTAACCTTAAATCGTTCACTTTTTCTAGATAATTTCATTAGAGGTAACCTTAACTCTTGTCACTTTTTAAATTGATAATTTTACATTAAATTTGAATATTTTTATAGGTAATTGTATATGAAATATAAACTTCAATCGTTCACTTCTTAATTGTTAAATTTGTAAGATTTTTTCATTAGAATTGGTCACCTTTTCCTGATAATTTTATGAGATGTCACCTTAAATCGACCACTTTCTTTATTGATTATTTGAGTATATCTGATAATAAATTGGACAACGTTTTATAGATAATTGTATTAGATGTAACGTTTAACCATTTACTTATTCCTAATAGTTGTATTACATGTATCCTGAAATAGGCCGGTTTGTTCATTAATCATTTTACAATCATTTCGACTTCTTTTTATAGATAATTGTGTTAGAGGTGACCTTAAATCGGTCACTTTTCTCAGACAATTTTATTAGATGTAACCTTAACTCTGCCACTTTTTGATTCGATTATTTTACATTAAATTTGAACATATTTTGATAGATAATTGTGTATTAAATGTAACCTTACATCGTTCACTTCTTAATTGTTAATTTTATTATATGTTTTCTATACATTCGACCTTATGTAAAAGATAATTGTTTTAAATGTAACCTTAAATCGGGCACTTTTTCTTGATAATTTTATGAGATGTCAACTTAAATCGACCACTTTCTTTAATGATAATTTGACTATATTTTAGAATAAATTCGACAACTCTATTTCGATAATTGTATTATATGTAACATATAATAAGTCACTTATTCTTAATAATTGTATTACATATATCCTGAAATCGGCAACTTAATTCATTAATCATTTTACAATCAATTCGACTACTTTTCATAGATAATTGTATAAGATGTAACCTTTTATCAGTCACCTTTGAAAGATAATTATACTAGACTAGACTTTAAATCGGTAATTTTTTCTAGTTAAATTTATTAGATGTAACCTTAAATCAGTCAATTCCTAGTTGTTATTTTATTATATTTTACAATATAATCGACAACTTTTTCTAGATAATTGTATAAGATGTAACCTTAAATCGGTCACATTTGTAGATAATTTTATTACATGTCACCTCAAATTTGGCAACTTTCTTTACTGATAATTTTACTGTATTGTACAATTTAGATGTGACCTGATATCGGGCACTTTTCCTAGATACATTTATAAGATGTAACTTTTAATCAGTCAATTCTTAATTGTTAATTTTATTATATTTTACAAAAAAATTGACAACTTTTCATAGATAATTGTATCAGATGTAACCTATAATATGTCGCTTGTTCTAGATCATTGTACAAGATGTGACCTTACATCTGTCACTTTTTCTAGATAATTGTATTAGATGTAACCTTGAATTGGTCACATTTGTAGATAATTTTATTACATATCACCTTAAGTCGGCAACTTTCTTTATTGATAATTTTACTTTATTATACAATTTAGATGTGACCTTAAATCGGTCACTTTTTTCTAGATAATTGTATTAGATATGACCTTAAATTAAGTCACTTTTTCTAGATAATTTTATTAGATGTGACCGTCACTGCCACTTTTTGAATTAATAATATTACATTAAATTTGAACATTTTTATAAGTAATTGTATATAAAATGTAACCTTAAATTGATCACTTGTTAATTGTTAAATTTATCATATTTTTCAATAAATTCGACCACATGTAAAAGATAATTGTATTAGATGTAACCTTAAATCGTTCACTTTTTCTAGATAATTTCATTAGAGGTAACCTTAACTCTGTCACTTTTTGAATTGATCATTTTACATTAAATTTGAATATTTTTATAGGTAATTGTATATAAAATATAATCTTAAATCGTTCACTTCTTAATTGTTAAATTTGTTATATTTTTTCATTCAAATTGGTCACTTTTTCTTGATAATTTTATGAGATGTCACCTTAAATCGACCACTTTCTTTATTGATTATTTGACTATATCTTATAATAAATTGGACAACTTTTTACAGACAATCGTATTACATGTAACGTTTAATCGTTTACTTATTCCTAATAGTTGTATTACATGTATCCTGAAATCGGCCACTTTCTTCATTAATCATTTAACAATGATTTCGACTTCTTTTTATAGATAATTCTATTAGATGTGACCTTAAATCGGTCACTTTACTAAGACAATTTTATTAGATGTAACCTTAACTCTGCCACTTTTTGATTTGATTATTTTACATTAAATTTGAACATTTTTTAACAGATAATTGTATATAAAATGTAACCTTACATCGTTCACTTAATTGTTAATTTGATTAAAATTTTTCTATAAATTCGACCTTATGTAAAAGAATATTGTTTTAGATGTAACCTTAAATAATTCACTTTTCTAGATAATTTTATGAGATGTCACCTTAGATCGATCACTTTCTTTATTGATATTTGACTATATTTTATAACAAATTCGACAACTTTTTATAGATAATTGTATTAGATGTTACGTTTTATCAGTCACTTATTCTTAATAATTGTATTAAATAAATCATGAAATCGGCCCTGTCTTCATTACTCATTTCGCAATCAATTCGGCTACTTTTCATAGATAATTGTATAAGATGTAACC
Source organism: Mytilus californianus (assembly GCF_021869535.1). NCBI lineage: Eukaryota > Metazoa > Mollusca > Bivalvia > Mytilida > Mytilidae > Mytilus > Mytilus californianus. Next base: position 5,620,363 of record NW_026262673.1, read on the forward strand.
TTTAATCAGCCACTTCTAAAAGATATTTGTATTACATGATACCTTTAATCGGTCGTTTTTTCTAGATAATCGTATTACATGTGATCTTAAATCGGTCACTCTTTCTAGATAATTTTATTAGATGTAACCTTCACTGTTCCACCTTTTGATTTGATAAATTTTACATTAAATTTGAACATTTTGTATAGGTAATTGTATATAAAATGAAGCCTTAAATCGTTGACTTCTTAATTGTTAATTTTATAATATTTTTCAATAAATTGGACAACCTGTAAAAGATAATTGTATTAGATGTAACCTTAAATCAGTCACTTTTTCTAGATAAGTTTATTAGATGTGACCTTCACTCTGCCACTTTTTGAATTAATAATATTACATTAAATTTGAACATTTTTGATAGGTAATTGTATATAAAATGTAACCTTAAATCGATCACTTGTTAATTGTTAAATTTATCATATTTGTCAATAAATTCGATCACATGTAAAAGATAATTGTATTAGATGTAACCTTAAATCGTTCATTTTTTCTAGAAAATTTTATTAGATTTAACCTTAACTCTGTCACTCTTTGAATTGATAATTATACATTAAATTTGAATATTTTTATAGGTAATTGTATATAAAATGTAACCTTAAATCGTTCACTTTTTAAAAGTTAAATTTATTGTAGTTTTCAATAAATTCGACCACATGTAAAAGATAATTGTATTAGCTATGACCTTAAATCTGTCACTTTTTTTTTGATAATTTTAGCAGATGTCACTTGAAATCGACCACTTTCTGTATTGATTATTTAACTATATTTTACAATAAATTCGACGACTTTTTGTAGATAATTGTATTCGATATAACATTTAGTCAGTCACTTATTCTTAATAATTGTATTACATGGAACCTGAAATCATTCACTTTCTTCATTAATCTTTTTACAATCAATTCGTGTCTGAGCAGAAAGTTGATGAACCAGGGTATGTCAAAGAACGTCTTGTCATTTTTCTAAAAAAACGTTCATCATAAGGTACCAAGACCTTGTTGATAAATATTCCGTATCAACTTCACAAATAATACACGACGATCTTGAGGTATAGATTCTGGGTACTGACGTTGTTTATCATCTTAACAACGTGTTATAGTATTCTTTTATTTGTCTTTATGAATGTTACTTTTAGTGTTTAGTCTGTTTTTATTGATATCCATTTGACGTGACTTTGTACTCATACATCCCGTCATTGTGTTATTGATCTATGAAAATTCTCGTATTCTTGTCATTCATTTTTGCTAATGTGCTTTGTCTATATGCCTTTTTGGGTTTCTTTGATACATATGACGTGGCTCTGTACTTATACATCCCATTATTGTGCTATTGTAAAACATTTTTTTATTCTTGTGTTTCATTTTTGCTAATATGCTTTATCTATATGCCTTTTTGTGCTTCATTGTTACATATTTCTTTGTTTTTATAGTGATTAAGATTATAACACAATGTTGACTGTTTTACACCTATTTTTTACATTTTTACCTATCATGTCTGTTTTATTCACAATCGTTGTGGAATTTGATGTGACTGTCATACAAGTGAGACATTTAGCTAGCTTAAAAACCAGGTTTAATCCACCATTTTCTACATAGGAAAATGCCTGTACTAAGTCAGGAATATTACAGTTGTCATCCATTCTTTTGATTTGTTTGAGCTTTTGATTTTGCCATTTGATTAGTGAATTTCATTTTTGAATTTTCCTCTGAGTTCAGTATTTTTGTGATTTTACTTTTTTCGAATACTTCTTATGGATGATTGTATTTGGTGTGACCTTAAATTGGTCATTTTTCTAGATAATTTTATTAGATGGAACCTCAACTCTGAAACTTTTTGAATTGATACTTTTACCTTTAATATGAATATTTTTTATAGGTAATTGTATATAAAATATAACCTTTATTCGTTCACTTCTTAATTGTTAATTTTATTATTTTTTCATTAAAATTGGTCACTTTTTCTTGATAACGTTATGAGATGTCACCTTAAATCGACCACTTTCTTTATTGATTATTTTACTATATTTTATAATAAATTCGACAGCTTTTTAAAGATAATTGTATAAGCTGTAAACTTAAATCGGTCACTTTTTCTAGATAATTGTATTAGATGTAACTGAAATCAGTCACATTTGTAAATAATTTTATTACATGTCACCTTAAATCGGCAACTTTCTTTATTGATAATTCAACTATATTTTACAATTTAGATGTGACCCTAAATCGGTCACTTTTTTCTAGATAACTGAATTAGATGACCTTAAATCGGTCACTTTTTCTAGATAATTTTATCATATGCGACCTTCACTCTGCCACATTTTGAATTAATAATATTACATTAAATTTGAACATTTTTTATAGGTAATTGTATATAAAATATAACCTTAAATCGTTCACTTCTTAATTATCAATTTTACTATCTTTTTCAAAAAATTCGACCAGATGTAAAAGATAATTCTTTCAGATGTAACCATAAATCGTTCACTTTTTCTAGATAGTTTTATTAGATGCAACCTTAACTCTGCCACTTGATTTGATTATTTTACCTTAAATTTGAACATTTTTTTTTTATAGATAATTGTATAAGCTGTAAACTTCAATCGGTCACTTTTTCTAGATGATTGTATTAGATGTAACCTTAAATTGGTCACATTTGTAGATAATTTTATTACATATCACCTTAAGTCGGCAACTTTCTTTATTTATAATTTTACTATATTACAATTTTGATGCGACCTTAAATCGGTCACTTTTTTCTAGATAATTGTATTAGATATGACCTTAAATTGGTCACTTTTTCTAGATAATTTTATTAGAGTGACCGTCACTGCCACTTTTTGAATTAATAATATTACATTAAATTTGAACATTCTTTATAGGTAATTGTATATAAAATGTAACCTTAAATCGATCACTTGTTAATTGTTAAATTTATCATATTTTTTCAATAAATTCTACCACATGTAAAAGATAATTGTATTAGATGTAACCTTAAATCGTTCACTTTTTCTAGATAATTTCATTAGAGGTAACCTTAACTCTTGTCACTTTTTAAATTGATAATTTTACATTAAATTTGAATATTTTTATAGGTAATTGTATATGAAATATAAACTTCAATCGTTCACTTCTTAATTGTTAAATTTGTAAGATTTTTTCATTAGAATTGGTCACCTTTTCCTGATAATTTTATGAGATGTCACCTTAAATCGACCACTTTCTTTATTGATTATTTGAGTATATCTGATAATAAATTGGACAACGTTTTATAGATAATTGTATTAGATGTAACGTTTAACCATTTACTTATTCCTAATAGTTGTATTACATGTATCCTGAAATAGGCCGGTTTGTTCATTAATCATTTTACAATCATTTCGACTTCTTTTTATAGATAATTGTGTTAGAGGTGACCTTAAATCGGTCACTTTTCTCAGACAATTTTATTAGATGTAACCTTAACTCTGCCACTTTTTGATTCGATTATTTTACATTAAATTTGAACATATTTTGATAGATAATTGTATATTAAATGTAACCTTACATCGTTCACTTCTTAATTGTTAATTTTATTATATGTTTTCTATACATTCGACCTTATGTAAAAGATAATTGTTTTAAATGTAACCTTAAATCGGGCACTTTTTCTTGATAATTTTATGAGACGTCAACTTAAATCGACCACTTTCTTTAATGATAATTTGACTATATTTTAGAATAAATTCGACAACTCTATTTCGATAATTGTATTATATGTAACATATAATAAGTCACTTATTCTTAATAATTGTATTACATATATCCTGAAATCGGCAACTTTATTCATTAATCATTTTACAATCAATTCGACTACTTTTCATAGATAATTGTATAAGATGTAACCTGTTATCAGTCACCTTTGAAAGATAATTATACTAGACTAGACTTTAAATCGGTAATTTTTTCTAGTTAAATTTATTAGATGTAACCTTAAATCAGTCAATTCCTAGTTGTTATTTTATTATATTTTACAATATAATCGACAACTTTTTCTAGATAATTGTATAAGATGTAACCTTAAATCGGTCACATTTGTAGATAATTTTATTACATGTCACCTCAAATTTGGCAACTTTCTTTACTGATAATTTTACTGTATTGTACAATTTAGATGTGACCTGATATCGGGCACTTTTCCTAGATACATTTATAAGATGTAACTTTTAATCAGTCAATTCTTAATTGTTAATTTTATTATATTTTACAAAAAAATTGACAACTTTTCATAGATAATTGTATCAGATGTAACCTATAATATGTCGCTTGTTCTAGATCATTGTACAAGATGTGACCTTACATCTGTCACTTTTTCTAGATAATTGTATTAGATGTAACCTTGAATTGGTCACATTTGTAGATAATTTTATTACATATCACCTTAAGTCGGCAACTTTCTTTATTGATAATTTTACTTTATTATACAATTTAGATGTGACCTTAAATCGGTCACTTTTTTCTAGATAATTGTATTAGATATGACCTTAAATTAAGTCACTTTTTCTAGATAATTTTATTAGATGTGACCGTCACTGCCACTTTTTGAATTAATAATATTACATTAAATTTCAACATTTTTTATAGGTAATTGTATATAAAATGTAACCTTAATTCGATCACTTTTAATTGCTAAATTTATCATATTTTTTCAATAAATTCGACCACATGTAAAAGATAATTGTATTAGATGTAACCTTAAATCGTTCACTTTTTCTAGATAATTTCATTAGAGGTAACCTTAACTCTGTCACTTTTTGAATTGATCATTTTACATTAAATTTGAATATTTTTATAGGTAATTGTATATAAAATATAATGTTAAATCGTTCACTTCTTAATTGTTAAATTTGTTATATTTTTTCATTAGAATTGGTCACTTTTTCCTTATAATTTTATGAGATGTCACCTTAAATCGACCACTTTCTTTATTTATTATTTGATTATAGCTTATAATAAATTGGACATCTTGTTATAGATAATTGTATTAGATGTAACGTTTAATCATTTACTTATTCCTAATAGTTGTATTACATGTATCCTGAAATCGGCCACTTTGTTCATTAATCATTTTACAATCATTTCGATTTCTTTTTATAGATAATTGTATTAGGTACTTTTCTAAGACAATTTTATTAGATGTAACCTTAACTCTGCCACTTTTTGATTTGATTATTTTACATTAAATTTGAACATTTTTTTATTAGATAATTGTACATAAAATGTAACCTTACATAGTTCACTTCTTAATTGTTAATTTTATTATATGTTTTCTATAAATTCGACCTTATGTAAAAGATAATTGTTTTAGATGTAACCTTAAATCGGTCGCTTTTTCTTGATAATTTTATGAGATGTCAACTTAAATCGACCACTTTCTTTAATGATAATTTGACTATATTTTAGAATAAATTCGACAACTCTATTTCGATAATTGTATTATATGTAACATTTAATCAGTCACTTATTCTTAATAATTGTATTACATATATCCTGAAATCGGCCACTTTATTCATTTATCATTTTACAATCAATTCGACTACTTTTCATAGATAATTGTATAAGATGTAACCTTTTATCAGTCACCTTTGAAAGATAATTATACTAGACTAGACTTTAAATCGGTAATTTTTTCTAGTTAAATTTATTAGATGTAACCTTAAATCAGTCAATTCCTAGTTGTTATTTTATTATATTTTACAATATAATCGACAGCTTTTTCTAGATAATTGTATAAGATGTAACCTTAAATCGGTCACATTTGTAGATAATTTTATTACATGTCACCTCAAATTTGGCAACTTTCTTTATTGATAACTTTACTGTATTGTACAATTTAGATGTGACCTGATATCGGTCACTTTTTCTAGATAAATTTATAAGATGTAACTTTTAATCAGTCAATTCTTAATTGTTAATTTTATTATATTTTACAAAAAAATTGACAACTTTTCATAAGCAATTGTATCAGATGTTACCTATAATCTGTCGCTTGTTCTAGATAATTGTATTAGATGTAACCTTAAATTGGTCACATTTGTAGATAATTTTATTACATATCACCTTAAGTCGGCAACTTTCTTTATTGATAATTTTACTATATTATACAATTTAGATATGACCTTAAATCGGTCACTTTTTTTAGATAATTGTATTCGATATGACCTTAAATCGGTCACTTTTTCTAGATAATTTTATTAGATGTGACCGTCACTGCCACTTTTTGAATTAATAATATTATACATTAAATTTGAACATTTTTTATAGGTAATTGTATATAAAATGTAACCTTAAATCGATCACTTGTTATTGTTAAATTTATCATATTTTTCAATAAATTCGACCACATGTAAAAGATAATTGTATTAGATGTAACCTTAAATCGTTCACGTTTTCTAGATAATTTCATTAGAGGTAACGTTAACTCTGTAACTTTTTGAATTGATAATTTTACATTAAATTTGAATATTTTTATAGGTTATTGTATATAAAATATAATCTTAAACCGTTCACTTCTTAATTGTTAAATTTGTTATATTTTTTCATTCAAATTGGTCACTTTTTCTTGATAATTTTATGAGATGTCACCTTAAATCGACCACTTTCTTTATTGATTATTTGACTTAACTTATAATAAATTGGACAACTTTTTATAGATTATTGTATTAGATGAAAAGTTTAATCATTTACTATTTCCTAATAGTTGTATTACATGTATCCTGAAATCGGCCACTTTGTTCATTAATCATTTTACAATCATTTCGACTTCTTTTTACAGATAGTTGTAACAGATAGTTGTATTAGATGTGACCTTTTCTAAGACAATTTTATTAGATGTAACCTTAACTCTGCCACTTTTTGATTTGATTATTTTACATTAAATTTGAACATTTTTTGATAGATAATAGTATATGAAATGTAACCTTACATCGTTCACTTCTTAATTGATAATTTTATTATATGTTATCTATAAATTCGACCTCATGTAAAAGATAATTGTTTTAAATGTAACCTTAAATCGGGCACTTTTTCTTGATAATTTTATGAGATGTCAACTTAAATCGACCACTTTCTTTAATGATAATTTGACTATATTTTAGAATAAATTGGACAACTCTATTTCGATAATTGTATTATATGTAACGTTTAATCAGTCACTTATTCTTAATAATTGTATAACATATATCCTGAAATCGGCCACTTTATTCATTAATCATTTTACAATCAATTCGACTACTTTTCATAGATAATTGTATAAGATGTAACCTTTAATCAGTCACCTTTGAAAGTTATTATACTAGACGAGACCTTAAATCGGTCATTTTTTCTAGTTAAATTTATTAGGTGTAACCTTAAATCAGTAAATTCCTAGTTGTTAATTTACTATATTCTACAATATAATAGATCACTTTTTCTAGATAATTGTATTAGATGTAACCTTAAATCGGTCACATTTGTAGATAATTTTATTACATGTCACCTCAAATTTGGCAACTTTCTTTATTGATAATTTTACTGTATTGTACAATTTAGATGTGACCTGATATTGGTCACTTTTTTCTAGTTAAAATTATAAGATGTAACTTTTAATCAGTCAATTCTTAATTGTTAATTTTATTAGATTTTACAAAAAAATTTACAACTTTTCATAAGTAATTGTATCAGATGTTATCTATAATCTGTCGCTTGTTCTGGATAATTGTACAAGATGTGACCTTACATCTGTCACTTTTTCTAAATAATTGTATTAGATGTAACCTGAAATTGGTCACATTTGCAGATAATTTTATTACATATCACCTTAAGTCGGCAACTTTCTTTATTGATAATTTTACTATATTATACAATTTAGATGCGACTTTAAATCGGTCACTTTTTTCTAGATAATTGTATTAGATATGACCTTAAATCGGTCATTTTTTCAAGATAATTTTACTAGATGTGACCGTCAATACCACTTTTTGAATTAATAATATTACATTAAATTTGAACATTTTTATAAGTAATTGTATATAAAATGTAACCTTAAATTGATCACTTGTTAATTGTTAAATTTATCATATTTTTCAATAAATTCGACCACATGTAAAAGATAATTGTATTAGATGTAACCTTAAACCGTTCACTTTTTCTAGATAATTTCATTAGAGGTAACCTTAACTCTGTCACTTTTTGAATTGATCATTTTACATTAAATTTGAATATTTTTATAGGTAATTGTATATAAAATATAATCTTAAATCGTTCACTTCTTAATTGTTAAATTTGTTATATTTTTTCATTCAAATTGGTCACTTTTTCTTGATAATTTTATGAGATGTCACCTTAAATCGACCACTTTCTTTATTGATTATTTGACTATATCTTATAATAAATTGGACAACTTTTTACAGACAATCGTATTACATGTAACGTTTAATCGTTTACTTATTCCTAATAGTTGTATTACATGTATCCTGAAATCGGCCACTTTCTTCATTAATCATTTAACAATGATTTCGACTTCTTTTTATAGATAATTCTATTAGATGTGACCTTAAATCGGTCACTTTTCTAAGACAATTTTATTAGATGTAACCTTAACTCTGCCACTTTTTGATTTGATTATTTTACATTAAATTTGAACATTTTTTAACAGATAATTGTATATAAAATGTAACCTTACATCGTTCACTTAATTGTTAATTTGATTAAAATTTTTCTATAAATTCGACCTTATGTAAAAGAATATTGCTTTAGATGTAACCTTAAATCGGTCACTTTTTTCTAGATACTTTTATTAGATGTAACCTTCACTCTGCCACTTTTTGAATTGATAATTTTACATTAAACTTGAACATTTTAATAGGTTATTCTATATAAAATGTAACCTTAAATCGTTCACTTCTTAATTGTTAAATTTATTATATTTTTCAATAAATTCGACCATCTGAAAAAGATAATTGTATTTGATGTAACCTTATATCGGTCACTTTTTCTTAATAATTTTATGAGATGTCACCTTAAATCGACCACTTTGTTGATTATTTTACTATATTTTATAATAAATTCGACTTTTTGTAGATAATTGTATTCGATATAATGTTTAATCGGTCACTTATTCTTAATAATTGTATCACATGTAACCTGAAATCATCCACTTTCTTCGTTAATCATTTTACAACCAATTCGTGTCTGAGCAGAAAGTTGATGAACCAGGGTATGTCAAAGAACGTCTTGTCAATTTTCTAAAAAAAAAAAGTTCATCGGAAGGTACCAAGATCTTGTTGATAAATATTCCGTAGCAATTTTCACAATAATAAACGATGGTCTTGAGGTATAGATTCTGGGTACTGACGTTGTTTATCATCTTAATAACGTGTTATGGTATTCTTTTACTTGTCTTTATGAATATTACTTTTAGTGTTTAGTCGGTTCTTATCGATATCCATTTGACGTGACTTTGTACTTATACATCCCGTTATTGTGCTATTGTAAAACATGTTTGTATTCTTGTCTTTCATTTTTGCTAATATGCTTTGTCTATATGCCTTTTTGTGCTTCTTTGTTACATATTTGTTTGTTTTTATAGTGATTAAGATTATAACACAATGTTGACTGCTGTATTTCTGACATTTTTACCTATTATGTCTGTTTTATTCACACATCGTTGTCAATATAATGGAATTTGATGCGACTGTCATACAAGTAAGACATTTAGCTAGCTTAAAAACCAGGTTTAATTCACCATTTTCTACACAGGAAAATGCCTGTATCAAGTCAGGAATATTCCAGTTGTCATCCATTCGTTTGGTGTGTTTGAGCTTTTGATTTTGCCATTTGATTAGGGACTTTCATTTTGAATTTTCCTCTGAGTTCAGTAATTTTGTGATTTTATTTTTTTCGAATACTTCTTATGGATAATTGTATTAGGTGTGACCTTAAATTGGCCACTTTTTCTAGATAATTTTATTACATGTAACATAAACTCTGAAACTTTTTGAATTGATAATTTTACTTTAAATTTGAACATTTTTTATAGGTAATTGTATAAAAATGTAACTTTTATTCGTTCACTTCTTAACTGTTAATTTTATTATTTATTTCAATAAATTCGACCACATGTAAAATATAATTGTATAAAAATGTAACTTTTATTCGTTCACTTCTTAATTGTTAATTTTATTATTTATTTCAATAAATTCGACCACATGTAAAATATAATTGTATTAGATGTCACCTTAAATCGACCACTTTCTTTATTGATTGATTGATTGATTGTTGTTTGCTTTACGCCGCATTAGCACAGAAAGGCTATATCGCGGCGAGAGCTAATTCGAATATTATAACAATTTAAGGTATATTTTTAAAATCAGACAAAAGGTCTTTCAATAAACTAAAATTCTAGACTAAAGCAAATTGATTATTTACAAATAAAAATCAACACTAAGATAACGTGATAAAAATTAAAATCGTTTTAAATATAACAACATTTTTATATTTTATAATATATTCCAATTTCTTTTAAGAATGAAACAATATTTGTAAATGGAATATTATTAAATAAATCATACATATTATTGACATTGAAATGCTTCTTCCGAATATCAGCAAAGTCAATACCATTGATTAAAACATGTTTAATAGTATACTTGCAGTTACAAGGTATACATTGTGGTTCTACTTCATTTTTTAAAAGATATTCGTGTGTTATTCTAGTATGACCAATACGACATCTAGAAATAACACACTGATCTTTTCTGCACATAAAATTATTGAAAGGTTTACATAAATTAGGTTTAATTTCATGTAATTTATTACCATCTTTTTTACTCCATTCATTTTTCAATATATTAAAAACATATTCTCTAATATTAGATTTAAAATCGGTATATGGTATATCACAGTTAGATAAAGGGTCACCCAGGGCATTATTTGCCTCAAGGTCTACAGCTGTGTTTCCAAGGATTCCAACATGACTCGGCACCCATAGAAATAATATTTCTTTAAGAAGAATTTTTAAATTCCTCATTACATATAAAATTTTGAGAATTGTTGGGTTTTTAATTTTAGTATTTTGTATAGCTTGTAAGCATGAAAGTGAATCAGAACATATAATAAATTTGGATTTATCTGAAGAAGCAATAAATTTCAAAGCCAAAATTATTGCTTCTGCTTCAGCAGTAAAGATCGATGCTTCAGATGGCAAACGGAGCATTGGATGATATTAGTCATGTTTTGTTAATAGACGGGCGAATGCTATCGAGTTTGCCAGCATTCTTATTTCGCTCACCCTGAGATTGTAATTTTTCGGGTGGCGGAACACTTTCGATTTCCATTTCTGATTCGTCATTAAGTGTTGAAAATCTGTTGTGTGAGGAGAGTCGTCGATCTCCAGGACCATGCGCAGCTGGTTTTACTCCGCCTCGACCCCTACCCCGCGACCTCGAATCAGAAGACTTCTGAGAGGATGTATTTTCTGGCTTCTTTGGGACATCCTTCTGTTCTGGAGAACGAAGAGGAGACGGGGCTTTAGAAGACTTTGTACTAGATGCAGAAGATAAACTAGTTTTATTAGATGCAGATGAAGGAGGACTATTGGAGATGGAAGAATCATCAATGTCACTGGGAAGATCCCAGACAGATTCACCGCCCCAACTGTCTGATTTAACTGTATCTTTTTTATTTGATTTCTTTTTTTCATTTTTTTTAGATGATGACATTGAGCTCTGTAAGGAAGATTGAGTTGACTGAGTACTGGTTTTAGAAGGTGTTGGTTTTCTTGGAATTAATATTTTATCGTTAGGTTCTGTTTCAACAGGCAGCATTGTAAATGTCTCAGCATCAATTGGCCAGGTCATGCGAGTTTGTGTATGCTCGTGACTGAATGAGCGGACAACTTTGCTGGCGTACGATGGTCTGTTCGAAACAAGGAGATCATTCGAAACAGAAGCTATCTGTTTAGCTTCTGGGTAACTGATGTTTCTTTCTGTTTTAATTTTGATAATATTTTTTTCTTTAAGGTAAACAGGGCAGTCCCTAGATGATGAAAAATGGGATTCACCACAGTTTACGCATTTAGAAGATTCAGAGCTACAGGTTGTTCCCTCGTGTCCTTCGCCAGAACACTTGAAGCATCTCTGCGTACCACGACATTGTTTACTTCCATGACCAAACTTTTGACAAGTGAAGCATCGAATTGGGTTAGGGATAAACCTGTCAACTCTGATTCCGAAGCAACCTAAAGTAATAGATGGAGGAGGAGTTGGAGTTCTAAATGTCAAAAGATATGTATTTAATTTGATTATATTTCCATTCTTTTTTATTTGAAATCTAACAACATCAGTTACACCTTGGCTTGAAAGTTCCTCACAGATTTCTTCCACGGTAAGGTCACCAAGGTATTGACTTCTGTCTCGAATGATCCCCTTACAGCTGTTCAAACTGTTGTGAGGAGAGGCAGAAACAGGAAAGTTTGTAATTGTTGTCAGTGTAAGCAAATTTGTTGATTGACTTTTGTTGGCACATTCAACCAACAAATTGCCTGATCTCATTTTTGAAACTTTTTTTACAGTACCAGCAACGCTTTGAATCTGTTTGTGAATCACAAAGGGAGATATTTTGGAAATTGGTTTTTCATCTGTTCCTTTTATTACAATAAATCTGGGCCAACTGTCATCTTCCTGACAGGGCACTGAATCATCACATTTTCTTTTTTTATGTATTAAAGCTGATTTAGAGGGTTGGTTTTGTTGTGCCATAGGAAATGAGAAAGATTCACCATTCTTGTCATCCACCCACCTCGGAGTGCCTACAAGGGCGATGCTGTGTTTCCGTGGCGAGCCGGGGTCAAGTGCTAATGCTGAAAACGAGCTCCAAGTATAACATGTATAACGTAGCTGGTCCCCAAAATTAGCACCCAAGATCCACTGCGGAAAGCACCAGATGTTCCAAGAATGGTATACTCAAGCAGAGCGTATCCATCAAGCGAAATAGAAAGCGTACCACTTGATTGACCCATGAGCCATCGCCTTCTTCAGTTATCCGAAATATAAATAGCTTTATTTAAAACACATGTGTATATCATGAAAATTGTTACATGAAAGCTTATTGTTGAGGATTAACTGAAGGGCTCGACATGACCAGCCGATTGATCGAACCGGGTCCATCCGACCTCCCGTTTAGATGATATTGGAGCCAAAGCAGCTTATTGAACTATAGTCTTGTCCGTCCGGGTATTTTCTGACCGTAAGGAGTCTGGCTACAGCCCTCATCCGCAAGGATCTCGTCAACCACCGACACGGGTAGCAACCCACGGCCAACGGGTTGGAGAGCCTATTTTATTCAAAACATCGGGCAACTCGTACGATGTTCGGATCACTTTAGTCTGGTCTCTACCCTTCGACCTGTCCAGCATGGGTAACCCTACCAGGAGACGAAGCTCCAACTGGCATAGCTCTTGGGGTCACTGAGACACGCAAGCCCCCCGACCACGGCAAGGATAGCGATCCACCGGGGGGCTTTCTTTATTGATAATTTGACTATATTTTATAATCAATTCGACAACTTTTTATAGCTAATAGCGTAAGCTGTTAACTTAAATCGGGTCACTTTTTCTAGATAATTGTATTAGATGTAACTTAAATCGGTCATATTTGTAAATAATTTTATTACATGTCACCTTAAATCGGCAACTTTCTTTATTGATAATTTTACTATATTTTACAATTGAGATTTGACCTTATATCGGTCACTTTTTTTCTAGATAATTGTATTAGATGTGACATTAAATCGGTCACTTTTTCTAGATAATATATTAGATGTAACCTTTAATCAGTCAATTCAAAATTGATAATTTAATTATATTTTATCAAAAAATTTACAACTTTTCATAGATAATTGTATAAGGTGTAAACCTAATACGGTAACTTTTTCTAGATAATTGTATTAGATGTAACCTGAAATTGGTCACATTTGTAGATAATTTTATTACATGTCACCTTAAATCGGCAACTTTTTTTATTGATAGTTTTACTATATTTTGCAATTTAGATTTGACCTGAAATCGGTCACTTTTTCTAGTTAATTCTATTAGGGGTAACTTTAACTCTGCCATTTTTTGAATTAATAATTTTACAAGAATTATGAACATTTTTATGGGTAATTGTATATAAAATGTAACTTTAAATCGGTCACTTCTTAATTGTTAATTTTATTATATTTTTCAATAAATTCGACAACATGTAAAAGATAATGGTATTAGGTGTAAGCTTAAACTGGTCACTTATTCTTGATAATTTTATGAGATGTCATTACAAATCGACCAGTTTCTTTATTGATTATTTGACTATATTTCATAATAAATTTATCTAAAATTAAGAAATAACAGAAATTTAGAATTAAGAGATTCATATTTTCTACATTGTATATATGTGTCCTGTTGCCTTTTACTAATGAATAAAAAGATCACATAAACTTTTTAATTTCCTGTATTTCCATCTAATTGACATCACTTTCCCAAAATGCACTGGCCCACACAATTGAATTAGTTTTGACTTAGTGTGGTTAACCATTAACCTAAGTTCACCAGAGAACAGTTATGCCCAAACACAAATAACTGTCATAGTCAGAGCATCCGGTCTTTGATATTTGAGACTCATTCCAATAAATGCACCTTAGCAACCTTATCACACTTATTGTGCTGGTTAAGTTTCAACTGGAATTTTATACCATAAGGACATTTGAAAAGTCGAATAAAATTTTACTCAACTGGTATACCAATTTTTGATTGAAAATTATAGCACAAGATGCAAGAAATATGGGACCATGTCAAGCCTGATAGGACCACCTGCCCACTGTCCTGAAAGGGTCTGAGGATAACACGGGGGCAATTTTAGTTATACAGTACAAAAGTTATGTGGAAGACACAAATCAGACAAAGGTTTACTGTTATTATAAAGGCAGGTCAATCAGACCTCGACTTTGATCCCTACAACTAAAAGGGATCAAAGTCAAGGTCTGATTGACCTGACTTTGCTAAATGAAAATGACACCCCAGCCCATGATGTTACTCCATACAGATAAGATATTTAATTTTCCTAATTAGGTCCCAGGGGGCATATACACATAACAAATATAATCGTTACAACATACAGTATTTGTTTTACATGATATTCATATGATAAACCTAAAATATTGATATAAAGTCATACAGGTTATTATATGTTAAAATAAAAAAAGTATTTAAGAGTTGCTACTCGAGAGATGGGGCAAACGTTTTCTCACTTGATTTAATATTTTTTGCTGGATGTATAAATATAAATATAATTGATTGTTTAGCCGCAACAGGTACCAAGGGACGATGCTCTAGGATTATGAGCTTATGAGCTATTACAAGCCTCGTCGTATCTGATGCAGTTGATTGATTGATTGATTGTTGTTTGCTTTACGCCGCATTAGCACAGAAAGGCTATATCGCATCGAGAGCTAATTCGAATATTATAACAATTTTAGGTATATTTTAAAAATCAGACAAAAGGTCTTTCAATAAACTAAAATTCTAGACTAAAGCAAATTGATTATTTACAAATAAAAATCAACACTAAGATAACGTGATAAAAATTAAAATCGTTTGAAATATAACAACATTTTTTATATTTTATAATATATTCCAATTTCTTTTTAGAATGAAACAATATTTGTAAATGGAACATTATTAAATAAATCATACATATTATTGACATTGAAATGCTTCTTCCGAATATCAGCAAAGTCAATACATCTAATTAAAACATATTTAATAGTATACTTGCAGTTGCAAGGTACACATTGTGGTTCATCTTCATTTTATTAAAAGATACTCGTGTGTCACTCTAGTATGACCAGTATCTGATGCAGAGAAACAAACATAAATGTAACAAAAGTTCAAGTGTATTCACAGCTAATAAAATATATTGCAGTGATCATCATGTACAATACAATGACACCATTTTCTTCCCATAGAACGTCTAGTGCCTGTGCTTCATACCAAGTTTTGAAAATAATAACCGGTATTTCCGGGTAAAAAAATCATAAAGAGTGCGTGGATCAGTCTTGGACCACAGGGCCAGGGTTTGTTACTATTTGGCGGGTTTACTATCCATGGGAACCCCTAAAAACACAAAGGGGACATTGATTCGAATTATCGTTTCAAAATTTTTCCATGACTTTCACTTATTTTGTCACCTGAATAAATCTGTTTTCACTTGATTTATCTCTTCAATGATATGTTTGTAATCCCTTACGTTATCTCTAAACATTGCAATCCTTCAAACAAACTTGAAATTTCTGAAAGAGAATCCATTGACGCCCTACATTTGAAAACGGAAGTACAAAAGCGACACCTGGAGAAAATATATTTTCGGATTTCTCGGGAGTTTACCATAATTGGAAGATAACACACAGTGTGTACCTAATGAATTCCCGCTATGGATTCTATGTTGACCTACTTGAGGCCAGTTTATGAATAAACTGAATAATATAATTATAGGAACTTCGAAGGAATTTAAATATGCATACATTTAATCAAGATCAATTAAATAACCACATTCACCACTAACCAAACAAACAATGATTGAAATGCTTCCTACGAATATCAGCAAAGTCAATACAATTAATTAAAACATGTTTAATAGTATACTTGCAGTTGCAAGGTATACATTGTGGTTGATCTTCATTTTTTTAAAAGATACTCGTGTGTCATTATAGTATGACCAATACGACATCTAGAAATAACACACTGATCTTTTCTGCACATAAAATTATTGAAAGGTTTACCTAAATTAGGTTTAATTTCATGTAATTTATTACCATCTTTTTTACTCCATTCATTTTTCAATATATTAAAAACGTATTCTCTAATATTAGATTTAAAATCGGTATTTGGTATATCACAGTTAGCCAAACAAACAATGAATATAATGATTAGTAATAGTTACCTGTATATCATCAGAATCATCCAAGTTTACGAGGACGTTTGTTATAAATCCTTAATATTTACGTTTCTCTTCTAGGTCAAAATTCCCGACAAACAATATTCCTGCGCATGTTGACGTTTGGCAAATATAAACGACTTGTATTTAGAAAATTTTGGCGATCATATATTTCATACAATTCTTCTTTGACATCTTAACAAAAAGCACAGGGAATAATAAACAATGTACGGATTTCAATTTAGCACTATTTCCTATGTGCAACGTCAATTATTTTACGTTGTTCGACGATCATTCATGGTTATTCTGGCCATATTTTTTGTTGTATTCCAGAATTAAAAGTGTGAAAACAGTGTCCATTAGTTATAAATAACACATTAGCCTACTAGAACATAACAATGGTACCTATTTCAGTATTGGTTGGGAAAAACAAATCCAGAGTGCTAGCATAAGGCAGCTTAACTGCCTAAACATGATGAATATATACATTTCACAGTGAAATATATTTATTTACTCAAAGTCAAATAATAAATAAAACAAATTTAGGTTAAGAATTAAAATGATTAAACTCATCTTTCTAGACGGTTTGATGTACAAACTGAGTCGCTGACTTACAAACTTTGGACTTTTATTCATATGAATTACCTCTCGAAAAAATAAGTTTAATCCTATAATGAAACTCCTAGTAATTAAAATACTTACAAAATATGTACAAAATGAGACATGATAAATATTATAATAAATAGAGTCGCAAATTATGAAAAGGCTTAGAAACAAAAGATATCGGGCCATGTCTAGCATTTCAATCATGTTTTGAAAACACAAATTGAATTAATATTTGTAAACATTTGTATGGTTATTCTTTTTTATACATAACTATAACAACTATATTTTAATATAGTCATTTTTGACAAGATCTATCCCAGAATATTAGACATTTGAGACACAACTTGAAAATGAAATCACAGTTGATGATGTCCAATGAAGCAAATGGAATACTTGAAAGAACACCCCCTTCAAAAAAGTTTGGAGCAATGCCTGAAACCCCAAAAGCAACTTCAACAACTGAAGAAGTGAAGTCTCATCTATCCAAATTAAAAGATGAGTGAAAGAAACTTTCCAAACACAGAGATGTTGGGCATATAAAGATGTCACTAAGAGAAACCATTCATTATCGTGATGATTTGTAAAAAAAAACCCAGAAGGTTTGGTAAAGGCTGTGGCATTGGAATTCAACTGCTTTACTGACGCTTTATATGCAAGTTTTTCAATTTGCTTTTGTCGTCCCATGAAAATCTCATATATTTTAAAAGTTTTTGTACTTCAGGCACACTATAATATGCATGTCTCAAATCGACACAATCAAAAGTATGTATATAAGCTTCAATAAAAAAAAAGAAAAAGATTTAGACTTTGGGTGTAAATAAATAATTTATTTTAATGACTTTATATGATAAGTCTAATAAGAAAAGCAGTGGCGGATCCAGAACAGCCATAAGAGGGGTCCAGCTAGAGTCATGTTTCAGTGATTTCCTATATAATCAACCTAATTTTTCCCACGAAAGGGGTGGGGGCCTTTATATGTATTTAAATAAAGTTTAACTTCATACACAACATTATATCATCATATCTGTTAACACTTTCACTACTGATTTAATTTTTTCCGCGGGTAACTTTTCTTTCATTCATTCATATCTTTAATTCCTCATAAATGAGATTAAATGAACATACATTTAGTGAATATAAGTCATACCTACAAACAAAATATCAGCACGAGAGCAAAAATATAAAGTCTACATTCAGGTTGTGAGTTCAAACTCTCCTTGTGCGGGTTCGTAGAACTCCAATCTTAATTGATTAGGATTGCTTTATCCAAATGTCTGTGGTTATCTATGAGCATTATTGCATCCACCACCAATAAAACCGGGCAACCAAACCTAGCAAATACTGAAAGTCGCGTTAAAAATCAACAATCAATCACATATAGTTTGTGGTTTTTTTTAGTATGGAAGGAGGTGCAGAATTGATACGTGGTTTTCCTACTGATTTTTATTCATATACCTGAAATTTGTTAAAAACATTTTTCATGACCATATGCACTATTTAACAAAAATACTAGTACTAAACAAGGGTCTGGATGGGGTGTCCTCCATTTCTATATTCTTTAATCTTTTGGGTCATTTGTCTCTACTCTTTATTCTTTTTGCCCATCATTCTCTTTTCGTAATATTATAGCACCTCATTATTCTCTATTCTTTATTTTTTAGTCATTTTTTCGCTATTTATATTTATAGCCAATGTTCTCTGTAAACCCCATACTAACCCTTATAATGATGGGAAGGGATTGACGAGATTCAGAAATTTGGGATAAAATTAAACTATAATTGTTTTTTCTTTGCAATATTATATACAAAAAGAAGATGTGGTATGATTGCCAATGAGACAACTTTCCTCAAGAGACCAAATGACACAGAAATTAACAACTATAGGGCCACCGTACGACCTTCAACAATCAGCAAAGCCCATACCGCACAGTCAGCTTTAAAAGGCCCCCAAATGACAATGTAAAACAATTCAAACGAGAAAACTAACGGCCTAATTTATGTACAAAAAATGAACGAAAAACAAATATGTAACACATAAACAAACGACAACGTTTTTGTTTTTTGTCACACATTGTGTTTAAATAAAGATATAAATATAAAACCATGCTTACACGTTTAACCTTTTTACTATCCGAGACAACCAAACAAATGACCAAAAAAGTTTTACACAACCGTAATAATTAAATAAAAATATAGATGCTAACATTGACAGGCCAAAGTTAAAGTTTTGTTTTAAATTGAAGTCTCACGCTGGGAAAGGGGCGTTTATTTACATGTGGTCTGTGGAAAACTGGATTTCAGCCTCGAAAGGGACCAATAAATAAATATATATCAATCTGATCAATTAAAATTATGTAATGGATATTGTTCAGATCGTTCTACAAGTGAAGTAACCATTAAAAAGTAATAATAATAGGATTTTGAAAGCTCAGAAACCTACTATTAATGTGGATCTGTTTAAAAATGGCGTCGATTTATGCGCTTCCTAGTAGTATAAAAATGCCGGTTCTGCCACAAAGCTACTTTTAGCACAAAAAGTATGAGAAAAACTGGAAAAAGCCCTTTAAAAAGTGATAAATATCTACTTACCAACCTACAACATAAAAATGATAAAAAATAAGAAAACACTTTAAAAGGTTTTAATTATAGGGTAAGAAAAAAGAAATATGTCTATAAATAAAAATTTAAAAGACAACAAATTTATAAATGAAAATATATTTGATGAAAAAGCCAAAGATCAAAGTTTAAAAATTATAAAATGGAAAGAACTTCCACTGGATGTGATTTATAAAATTATAAAAGTATTAGAAATAGATGGTAAATTTGGAAAAAGTAACATTTTAACTTTGATGGATAGAGAAGGTGAAATTTCTAAGGTGTGGGCTTGTAGTGGATTGAATAGAGAGAATGAGCCTTTGGAAGGATCTTTTGTAAAAAGTACAGGTTTTAAAGTGAGTCAAAAAACTAAACAGGAGTACTTATCTTACAATCTTGTAAGACAGTAAAAAGATGGCTAAGTCTTTGGGTGTCCAATTGGACACTTAAAAACAAATTTACTAAAAAACTAATAAAAATTGCTTTTAATGTTTAACAAAATGAATAAGTGCTTTGCAAAATAAATAGGTAAAAAAATTTTTTAATCCAACAAAAATTTGTTGGGTTGAAAAAAGTTTTTTTTAAAAAATAGTATAAAGTGTTACGTCAAAACATCATTTTACTACACACCATTTCACACATTGTTTTACAATATGTTTCATTACGCTCCACTTCATGATGTTTTTACGCAACACTTTATACTATTTTTTTAAAAAAATTTCTTTTAATCCAACAAATTTTTTTGATGGATTGAAAAAAGTTTTTTTTAATTTTTTTTTTTTTATGCTTGAAACAGAGCACATCATGAAGTGAAGCGGAATGGAGCACATCGTGAAACGATGTGTGGAGTGAAGTGTAACGGAATGATGTGTGACGTTTGTTACGGCGCATGCGCATTAAGGTCCTCACTAAAAGTGGTGGAAGGTTGTTGGAGCTTATCTTTTTCATCATAGTAGTTTTTGAGGCAGGTGGAGATTTTTCAAAACTCAGCATCATCAATTTGTTCGTCATTAGCCAAAGCAGTACTAGTACATTGTTCAACCGAAAATTTAGTGGACTGTGCCAATTGCAAGGTGTCGCGGTGTTTTTTCTTCTTTTTTATGGTACGCCTTGAGATTAGTGTGAGTACCATCACACCAGTGGCACTTAAGCAAGCAAGGGATCCTAGGGGAAGGGAAGCTATAATACCTATACCGGTCAAAGCTGAACCCATGGTGTAGCTGGTTAACACCAAACTGCCCACAGAACAAACACCCAGTGCTACAGATACAACTTTGTCCAGACGTTTGTAGATCTTCAAGGTATGTTGATACTTATGTATATCCGCGTTGAGTTGATCTTCCATACATTCGACTCTGGTCTGTCGATATCCAGAATCTAAATCATCCATTTATTTATAGGAGCATACCGAGGAGGGGAATATTTTTGAAGGGGCTGTTAACACCTAAGATCAGATCAGTTCCGTCGTGGAATTGCTGACCACGCTTCAAGTAGAGTCCATCACCATAGGTGATCTGGGCGTTTGAAGGTTTGAGGTAGAGACCGTTGCCACTATGTTTCACGGTGCAAACGCATCCACCACGTTTCAGGTACAATCCAGACCCTAAGGCCTTGTTGACGGCTACACCACCAAGACCACTCAAGGCTCCAACACCCAAGGCGGGTAGAATGGTTTTTGCTAACATGGGGAGTGCCCTCATTGCCATCCCCGCCAACATGGGTAGGAAGCCACCCACCTTTTGCATGTTTTCCTTCAATTGGGTCGCACTCAACTCTAGAACCATACCACCAGTACCCTTTTGTAGAAGCTTGGCGATCTTTTGAACCTGGCGGGTGGTGAGCCACATCTTGTGTTCCCCTTGCAGGTTTGCGTGGGACAAACGAATGGAGACCGGACAGCCTTTCTTAGCCGCCCGTTGTAGTTTATCAGCTTGACCTTTTGTTAAGTTCAAACCTTGTTCGTGATAAGTCATTTATTTATACCTCACGAAGATGAAAGCGAATGGTGAGATGTTCACCCCTGAAATCGATGGGCCTACCATCTTGATCGGTGAGATACGTTTGTATGCGATTGATGGTTCGCAAGGTTACCGGCAAGTATACTAGATTCTTTGGGGTTTGAATGATCTTCATACCAGGACCGTCTGCGGAAAAGAAGCTGTAGATGGTAGACTGCTGTGTACCATTCACATAACTTCCATGGATGATATCACTATTCACCAGAATGCTGTTGATGCTGATGATATTCACAATGTGTACACAATCCGTATAGCCGTTTGTGGTCATATCGTACGTGTAAATCTGCCGCTCGAATCCCAAGACGGTGTTGATGCTATTGACAACATTGAAGTCTACTTGATAGTGTATGTTGAGGGTCAGCGTTGCTCTTAGGGTTGCCCGATTGGCATCGATGATGATCTTTGTTTTGTGTTTGTTAGAGTCGTAGCCGCCTCTGGATCTCACTGTTGATTTCTTCAATGTCATAGGAACCTGTGCTTATTGCAATGGGAAACCAGTTGGCACCATCATCGGGGGAGTAGCGAAAGGAATTGTTACCTGTATGAATGTTGGGTATGGAGTTATAGGTTTCCAGGTTTACTAATGCCATTTCGTAGGCCTTGGATTCCTTGAGTTGTAGTGGAGGGTTGAACCGGGTAAGAATTTGACTATCATTTCCAGGGACGATAAAGGAAAACCCATGCTTTGGGTTGGTATTATCAACAATTTGCTGCAACAATGTGTTATTCATTTATTTATGGTAGACCATTGTCACATATTTTTGCTTCCACTCTTCGATGCCATCATACTGCTCCTTGAGTTGTTTACTAGCCTTCACTACGATTGCATAGACTTCAGCGGGGCGACTGGCAAAGAGGAGCTGTAGGTGAATTTTATCCATTTACTTTTTAGTACACGACATTCATCTTTTGACCATCAGATTCAAACTGTAGGATTCTATCTGAAATGACAAGTGCAAACGCTTCGGTGTTGGCTGGAACATTACGGGCGAATTCTGCTCTGATTTGAATGTCTACAGTAGATTCTTTGAGACGCTCAGACTGATGACTCACATCAATTACAAACAGGGGATACAAGTCGATGAAATCAGAGGGGTTGATACCACCATTACTGAGGAGGCTGTCCATGTTATGGAATTTCTTTCTGAAGTCAGAGGTCTCTTTGAACACTCTGGCAATTCTATTTTCATTGAAAGCTGCATTATAGTCCACTGCTGGATAACGTTCAGCGTTGAGGGTGACATGGATATTTCGCAATCGACAGTGATCGAACACAGCAGCATTATGGGTTTGGTCACCACTTTTGTTGGTTTGGAAGGCAACAATGATATATCTAGGCTTTTCTCGACCACTCTTGGCAGCTAGGCGCCAGTTAAACTGTGAGGCTTAAGGAACGACTATGGAATCACACTGTCTCATGCGAAATCCACAGTGGATTTTGGATTTACTCTGGATAGTTTTGTACAGTTGCATCTTATTTTCATCTGAGGGGGTAACATGAGGAACAAACCATGATAGTTTACTTAGGACAATCTTTGCTGCATCATTGACAGCAGCTGCTCTTAAAATGGCATTAGAATTTGAATCGCGAACGAGTGAGAGCTGATGCCTAAACCCATACACTATTTTGTTGTAATCATCTGCGAATCCAAAAATATGTTTTAGGGGGATGGCAAACGAAAACGATCCTTTGTTGGTGGGCTTGGTGATAATGTATCCATGGCGGGCTGCAAATCCAGTGTTCTCAGCCTCAGCATTGGGGGAAGAATCTTTATACCACAGTTGGTTGAGACCCTGTGATTTGGAAAAGTCGTCGGGGTAGGTTAACATTTCCAGCATAGTGGTGGCTATGCCTGGGTCATTAATATGTTCAATCTGCTGACCGGAAAGCCTGTAACTAATGCTCTTGAAAAGATACATGATACCATTATGGGTGAGTGACACAAAATCAGCATCACCATATGCTGTGTCATCATTCTTGAGAAGTCGGCCTTCTACCACGAGATAACTCTCGGCGGGGTGTAGGAACAAATCCTGGGTTTCAATGTTGATTCGAATTTCAGCACCAGGGTTGTTTAGCTGAGCACCAGCTTGTGGTTCATATTCTCGAACTTGATATTCCTGGAGACTTTCATCGAAGGTTAACCCTTCAGTGATTGTAAGGATGTCAGACATAATGTATTTATTTATAGCGTTGGACGAAGTCGTGGATGGTTTTGATACCTGAGCCAGAGATTAGATTGTTTAACCGAACTTGCTCTGGCTTCTTGTGTTGAACACTAGGCTGTTGAGAATGGGTTTTAATACGTTTTCTGGGGTGGGTCACTTTATCAACCATATGGTCGACGGCTTTGGAAGCCCCCTTTTCAACACCTTTCAAGGCTGCATTGGTGGCAGCATTTATGGCCTTACTTCCTAGGGTTTGGGCGGCAGAGGAAGTAAACATGCGTCCAGCCAAACTGGGAATGTGTCAAACAGTCCTTTACCACCGTAGGCGTACTTTCGAGCATTACCTTTCTTAATTTGCAACATTTATTTATAGGATACTACGATGAAGCGCCTTATATTCATCGATACTAATATGTCTACCCTTTTTCATAGCATCGATAATCGACACAATTTCGTTGCGCACACCATTATTTCCTGCTTGGTATGCTGCAGCACACAGTTCCAAGCGACCAAGAAGCTGCTTGAAGTTGGAAGGAAGAAATATGGTTTGCAGCCCACTACCAAACTTATCCTTCTTGTAGATGTGGGATACGATTTCCTTCCACTTGTAACCCTTATTTGCCTTTGGGGTTCTCGAGAGGGTGGATTGCCTTGATACATGGCACCGGAACTTTTTAGGATTTGTGCATAGTCCTCTAGGTCTTCGGGCTCGAATGATTTTGGATTCTTTTTCACCATGAGTTCCCAGAGGCCAAGGGTTCCTTTGTACCTTACGCCATCTACAAAAGTATCATCACCGTCAAACGTAACTTGTGAGCTTCCGATGAAGAGACCATCGTTTTCAGATCGCAATCCAAAGGTGTGGTCAGCGGAAGAAGTCATACTGAGCTGCAAATACTGCTGTGCTCGAGGTCCGAGGACTGTGTCTGTAGGTGGTGCGATGGGTAGTGGGTCAGCAAACTCAGATGGTGGAGGAGGGAGGGTTGGCACTGCTGTAGGTAAATCTTCAATTGTTTTGGTGATTTTTGAAGCTGCTTCCAGCTGAGCCTCAACCACAGGCTTGAACATCCTGGAAAGGTCTCGACTGAGTCCAATCTTGTCGAGACGATGTTGCATGTTGCTAGCTTGAATGCTTCGCTTAGTGTCATGCAATTCCTTTGCAAGTGCTTCGCGCTGCTTAGGATCAGTAATCTTGATAAATGTCATTTATTTATAGGAGTGAACGCTGTTGATCGCCCTATAGCGATGAAGTGAATGCTGTTGATCGCCCTATAGCGATGAAGTGAATGCTGTTGATCGCCCTATAGCGATGAAGTGAATGTTGTTGATCGCCCTATAGCGTTGAAGTGAATGTTGCTGATCGCCCTATAGCGATGAAGTGAATGTTGTTGATCGCCCTATAGCGATGAAGTGAATGTTGTTGATCGCCCTATAGCGATGAAGTGAACATCCTTAAGTGTTAGGAAAAACGCTCCCAAGCACCTGGTGGAAGGTTCAGACGCCTTTCCCAATTACTAGGGGTATCAACTGTATCCACTATGGTTCCCTTTTTTATTGCAAAATTAAAGTGTCTGCGACATAGGTCTTTACCAGGGTGGCATGGGTGTGTGCACTTGCGGTTTCGAATCGTCTTGGTAGGGCATTGGGGTTGGAAAAATCGCTGCACCTTACCATACAGACGGCCAGAGTTTCACGCGTCGAAATCACCTCCACTACTATCGATCATGCGGGTGATCACGAGACCGCATTTAAAACATATACTCCTCTGTTCGACTGGATCCCACTCAAACTTACATTTTTCGCATGACAACCTACTCTTTGGCTTAATAGTATCCATAGGACCAAACTCCAGCTCCAGTTCCATCTCATTCTCCAAAATTTTAAAGAATTTTTCATACTGATCCATATTTATATCTACAATATTGGATGCCATCCCTTTAATATAATTAGTTTACATAAAACTCTTCTAATTTACATCGGTACATCCTGCTGACTTTGGGCTTGTGAGATCGATGGTTACAAATCCATAAGGTTGGGACCAGCAATGCTTACACAGAGCGTCAAATTGTTCCTTGGTAAGATCATTGCAGTGATCGCGTCGAATATGATCGAGATTCTTAGCATCTTGCTGGAAGAGACAAATAAAGTTTGCATTTTCTCGAATGGTTTGTCTGGGTAGTTTGAAGTAGTTTTGACACAAATAAAAACAATCAACATTGTTGTGACGACCTCTTACATAATAGTCTTCACATGTGTTTTGTTTACTAAGCATTAAATCGTCGAACACCATGAGGTTTTTGCGATTGGTGTCAAGTTCTCGGGGGTCTGGTACATCATTCCCCTGTTCAAAGAAAAAAATATCAATACCACTTGGGTATAGTGGTGGTGGTAAGGCATCAACCACATCAATCAATGAGTAAGGTGAATTATCCTTACACTGTAGGAGATTTCGAATATCTTCCTTAGGGAAGCCTTTTCCTAAAGCTTGTTGCAACAACTGGTAAATGGGTTGGTGAAGTGATTTTCCAAAAACATATAATCTATCATAGTCAAGCCATCCATCACGCAGGAGTAGGTTATTCAATAGTGTGGTTTTTCCACAGTCAGACTTACCAATAATTAACCCTCTAATTGACCTTTGTGGAAGTAGGTAATGATTACTTCTTTTTAAAGTGTTATCATTATAGGAAATGTCTTCAACATTCATTTATTTAAATAAAATAACAATGATCTTTTGTGTTAAATGTAGGAAAAAAACAGATACAATTAACCTTGGTGAAACAATAACCAACAATGGACGACGAAGAAAGGTGGGTCAGTGCAAAGTGTGTGGTTCTAAAAAGTCTCAGTTTGTTGCTACAACTGGTGCAGGGTTTATGAACAAACTAATCAATCGATTACCAATGGAAATGCATCTACCTGGACACAACTTTACCGGGCCAGGAACTAAACTTAGCAAGCGACTACTTCCCGATGGTACCCCAAAGGCTTGGTCAAAACCCATTAATCGAGTGGACCAAGCTGCATATCACACGATCTCTGTTATGCCCAGCATAAGGATACCACTTCACGCAACTCCATCTGTGACAAAGCTATGCTAGCCTCGCTTAACACCATTCCCAACCCTACTACTCGCGAACGCATGGACCGCAGCATCGTCGGACCCATCATCGGTACCAAAGCTCGATTCGGTCTGGGTATTAAAAAAAAAAAAAAAAAAAAAAAAATCGCTGGACCGATGATTTAGCTGAGGAGTTGCACAAACCAGTTCGACGTAAGTTTCAAAAACGCCGTGTGGTAGTGGGTGGTGTGGATGAGACCTGGGCGGCCGACCTTGTTGATATGAGTGCCTTTTCTAGGGACAATAAGGGAAATAAGTTCATTCTGAGCATCATCGATGTCTTCTCCAAATATGGCTGGTTGATACCACTCAAAAACAAGAAGGGGGTGACGGTGCGGGATGCCTTTCAAGCGGTGTTCAAGGAGCGTATGCCCAAGAAGCTTTGGACAGACAAAGGCACTGAGTCTTACAACAAGGATGTAAATCAGCTGCTTCAAAAGCATGATATTGAGCTCTACTCCACTGAAAATGAGGAGAAGTCGAGTGTGGTTGAGCGTTGGAATCGCACCATGAAAGAGAAGATGTTCAAATATTTCTCAGCCAACTCTACACGCACCTACATCAATGTGTTGGATGATCTTGTTCACCAGTACAATACCGCCAAACATAGATCTATAAAAATGACTCCTGTGATTGCAAGCCTCAAGAAACATGAAAACAAGGTGTATTGGAATTTGTATGGAGACCTCCCTCCCATGCAGCAGGCACGGTTTCGTATAGGTGATAAGGTTCGAATTACCAAGAAGAAAGGCACATTTGAAAAGGGTTACACACCGCGCTGGACCGAGGAAGTTTTTGAGGTGTCTCAAGTTCTTTCCACCCAGCCACCCACTTATCATCTCAAGGATTTAAATGGGGAGGAAATTCGGGGATCCTTCTATGAGCCCGAACTTCAAAAGACTGATCAGGACGTCTACCGCATAGAGAAGATCCTCCGCAGGCGAACCAAGAACGGAATTAATGAGGTGTTTGTGAAGTGGAAGGGTTATCCTAAGAATTTTAACTCGTGGGTCCCGCAATCAGATCTACAATAATCCTCAACAATCTTTCCGGTCTCAACCTTGAGACTGGAAAGATTTGGAAAACTAAGCATGCTTCAATTCGACAAAAACCCTCAATGCATCCAAATCCGACTGTAGACGATCGTAAAGGGCTTTGGTGATGGGTTCGTTGTCAGTTCGTGGGAGTGGGAGATTCAGCACGTGAAACTTTTGCATGTCCAAGTCTATTTTCATCTTACCACCGTTGGTTGAGACGCATTCTGACTTGTCGACTTTACCATTTTCTACGGCCATAAGCTTTTTGGTGAGTTCTCTGCTCGATGATTCAAAGTCCCTTTCCAGTCGCTTGATGGTCATCTGAATCTGTTTGCACACCGATTCTAGCTCGTCAAGATCTTTCATACCATCTTTTAACTGTTGGGTCACCCACCGTTTTGTCACAGCATCCGAGCTGTTCTTGGGATATCCTAGGCTAGTAATGCGATTGTCATTCATATCCAAATCCTGCAGCATTTGCCAAAGGGGTGCGCGCTTTCTTGCATGAGATCCAAACTTATCCATTTATTTATAGAGTGAAAAGATTGTATCTTCTAGTGATTTTCAAGTTGCCAACATTTTTAACACAAATAGGCAAAAGTGGCCACACACCACTGAGCCTCGCTGCTGTAATTCATCAGTGCTATATCGAATTTCAGGTTGTAAGTAGTTCACCATTTCATCAGGTGGTGGCAATCCATAGGAGTCAAAGTAATACTTTACCAATCCATGTTTATACCAACAAGTCCAATGTGTTCCAGGACCTTTAAAACTATCATGATTTAAAATTCCACATTCAATGTGGTGTGGGTTGGTTGGTAAGGTATCTCTCATATACACACCTCTAAAGTTTAAAATTCCTAGTTTTTGAGCAGTCTTTTCAAGTCACTGTTAGACAGGGGTTTGTTTGGAAGAATTACACCATGAATACTAATTTTATTCATTTATTTTATAATGTCCATAGGATAGTGTGCTAATTCCATCCTGCAATATATATCTCTTGTCATCCTTAGCTGAGAGAGCAATCTTGTTGAATTCTTCAGTGAAAACATTGTGAAGCCTACTTCTAAAAATGTTCATTGACTTATAAACTTCTTCTTGTGTGTCAAGACATTGCTTGTATTCATTAAAGGTAATATCATTCTTAATGACATTCTTTTTGACTCCTTTTGCCCTCTTTGTCACTTCCTCACCAACCTTAAATGCATACATCTTTGCTCTAAGACCTACAAATTCTGTCATTATTTTTCCACCACATTCATCTTTAAACATACCAACAATTTTCTTGTTAACACCTGTTGGAATTCCTGATGGATGTTCAGCTGGAAAATTAGATGTATCAAATTTGTCCAAAACATGTGGGGTAATATCCTTGTAAAAATCCTCTGTTTGAATTTCATAAGCCAAACTGTCAGTATCAGTAAACAAGAGTTTGGCATTATCACCATATTTCTTTTTCATAAAATTGTAGTGAAAGTCATACATTAAGGTCTTTGACAAATCTAAAATACAACTTCCTAAATATACTGGCTTGTTTAATAAAAGCTTGGTCTTTTTCATGTGTATTGCAGCTAGATTTTCATTAAAAATAACCCTTCTATCATAATTAGGTTTGGCTACAAGTTTTAAGGCTTGTTTTTCTGATGTTACAAGTTTAACATTAACCCTTTTTCTAATATTCTCCATGGTTTTACCAAATACTGAAATGTTCATTAGTTTGAAAAAATCCTTGTCAGAATCATTAGTAGCTTAAGTTCTAAGGTTGGTGTTAAGATCTATATATTGTTTAAGCCATGGAGATTGTTCAAACCCAATAATTCTATGAACTTTAGTTAATTTCATTCCTAATGATAGATTTTGTTTAAGATTTCTATAATGAAGCACATATTTAGTTCTATTATTCAAAGATGGAATTAATTTAGACACCTTGTTAATTATCATAATTTCAGGTGCTAATGGGTAATCATTATGCTCATTGTGTAATTCCTTGGGATACTCAAGATCACATTCAATCATGTAACCAATCTTATCATCATCCCCATGGTTTAAAATCTTTTCAATTTCTTGGGGTTCAATCCACTCAAATTTACCTGTAGGTAAAGGTTGTGACATGGCATACCCATAAAGATTGTTAGCATCCAAATAAGTCAAATATTTAGTTGCTTGCATTTTGTCATAATCACTCATGTAAGGATTGTTGGCCTTGGCATGTCTGTGGGTTATCATAGCCACTCCTCCTCTAGAAGCTTTGTCAAACATAAGTAACATGTCAGGGTCAGACAGCAATTTCAAGTTAACACCTGTCATTTTAAGTGCATCATATGCTAATCCTGGAGATGTGTAATACCACATTGGATCCAGTTGGTAATTTTTCATACATATATCTCTAAAATTTTCCATAACATCTGTTAATAACATCACATCAGTCAGTAAATACAAATTATGAAAGTCTCTCATTTTCTTACACTCAAATGTTTTCCATATTTTTTTAGCATATTCATAGTCATCATCATCAATATCCTCACCAGTAAGGTTACTATAAAAATCCTCTTTCAAAGGTAGTTGAGTCACCATTAATTTCTCTGGACTATCCATGTATTCATAAGGATACACCCCTTTTCTCAAAAGTAGTTCATAGTGTTTATAAGCATCTCCTTTCACTATATCATCCTTTGGTAAATCACAAAACACCTCTCTAGTGTTTTTAAATTGGTCCTTCTTTAAATTTGTAACCAGGGTGTCTAGTGAGTTTGGCATAAATCTACATGAATCAATAAATCTCATCTCTATTGGCCCCACTTTCTTTGAAAAACTAATGTATTTTTCATCTGTATTAGGAATGCAGTTAATTTGCCTACCATTAAATCCTAGCTCTTTAACAAACAAATGTGCATCATACCCACTCATTGTGAAATACAATTGGAACAAATTTTGGAAGTTGAAATGCTAAATTACATTTATTATGTGCAGCACCTCTATATTTACCTGTAATATGATCATGATCTCTAACCATGTCTCCATTAAGGTCTTTACTACAAATATGGCAAGTCATGCTAGTGTCATGTCTTTTCTTGTCTTCCTCAGTCATCACCATGTCTTTCTTTTCTTTGTAAATATTGTAAATTTTCCACATCTCTTTCTCCATTTCTCTAACAAATGTTTTAGCCACATTGGACCCCTGGTACAAAACTGGTGATTTATATTGTTCATGTTCATATTTGATGTAATAGCAATATCCTGAGGGTTCATGATGTTGATATTGTTTTGTGTATGATTTTGATGAGTTGGGTTGGCATGTGTCAATTTTTTCCACAAAACATTCAAAATCTGCATAAATGGTAAATGGAACTCTCATTGCATGGTTGTAATTGTCAAATTGTGTAAAGGTTCCTGCCTCTGGTAGTTCTATTTTTACCACTTCCTTTTGACTGCAATACTCAAGATGTTTATCCAACATGGTTTGGTTGGTAAAATGATTATAACACCTTCTACAAATGAAAACCTTATGTTCATTTAATGATAGTTGTAATCCTAAAAGTCTTGATAAACTTTTTACCCAGCAATAATGTTCCTGTTTTTTACCATCCTTATTATTTATTAGTAACATAAGATCTATCATGATGTCACCCTTGTTTTTTGATACTTTTAAAGGATAAACTTCCTGTTCATCTTTTGAAAGGGATGTGTCATATCCTAACACATTTACATTGATGTTTGGGTTAAGCTTTTCAAACTTATCAATGGATTTAAGTGATACTGGAAATTCAATACCTTTAAAGTTAAGTTCATTAGTCCATGTTTCATATTGTTTTACCCTACGAGTCTGTTTTTGATCTACCTCATCATGATGAAGTGCTGAAAGAATAGCCCACTTAAAACATTGATTATCTGTATTTTGTACATTAATAATTGCCTTTCTTAGCATTAAATGTTTTGGAAGTGCTATATATGAACTGGCTTAAACTTACTAAAATGAATATCTAATCTTATAATTTCACTAAACACCCACCCACTACCCTCTCTTTGATATTTAGACATTGTTTCTTTAATTTTTTCAATTGCATCATTAATTTCCTGCTCAAGGTCTGTTGTCTCAAAAACAGTCATCTGCATAGACTTAAAAGAAAAACCTCTTCTCTTTTAAATTTTTGATCTGTTTTGCTTTCAATAAGGTTTACTAAGTTAATTTTTGTTAATTTACTATAACCTTTTAAGTTTTCTTCCCTAGCAATTTGTTGCAATTCCTTAATGGTTTTGTTAATTTGTAGTTTACCATTAGTAATTAAATCATGATTATTATCATGGTTTAGCTGTTCTTTGTGTCTCCAACATCTTCCTTTAATTTAATTTGACAGTATCCTTTGTTTGTCTTTAATTTAATCCCACAAACAATTGGTAATTTTTCATCACCTATATTTTGTAATAATGCCATATTTCTTATTACCTCTTCTGATGTTCCCCTTTAACTTATTTTCATTTTTTTATTTTTTTCTTCTTACTGCGCATGTGCAGTTAAAACATCATTTTTGCTACACTCCATTTTACACACATTGTTTTCTTATTTTTTTATCATTTTTATGTTGTAGGTTGGTAAGTAGATATTTATCACTTTTTAAAGGGTTTTTTTCAGTTTTTCTCATACTTTTTGTGCTTAAAGTAGCTTTGTGGCAGAACCGGCATTTTTATACTACTCTTCCTTTTCGCAGCCTCAGTTGCAATTTGACACGGAGTGATGGATAGTTATGCAAATATTTGGGGACTCCCATCATCATTGAAACTATTTTTTGTCATTTTATATTTAAATATCAATTAAGATGCAAATGTGTCAGTTATTTTAGAAGGGGAAAACACCCGCCATATTTTTATCTTCCAAAACAACAACGTCATTTGCCATTTTCAGAAGTTTGTTTCTTGTAAAATAAAATCTCCTACGAAGAAAAAATAGCATGGTCACCTGTTAAACTTACCTATATAACTAATTGATAATGAAATGATGCAAGTTTAATTGTCTCCAATAATAAATTTCTTGAAAAATCACACGTACACGATGTAAACAAATAACCGAGATGGTGCGATACTGTCGCCGTCTACGTAAACATCGCGATTGTCGCCCTTGAATACTTGTCCGTTACGTCATATGGAAGGAGGCGCAGAACTGACGTGTGGCTTTCCCACTTGCTAACTTTTTACAGATTAAATCTAGCTACGGTGAGAAATTTTATGAATATCATAAGCTTTTTGCCGCCAAAGCTGCAACTGTACTTCGCGATTTCAAATTTAAATTAGACTGGGGAGTAAAAGACAATGTTTGTAGACTTTGTTACGCTATCAATCACGGAACAAACATTTGTCCTCTTTCTTTTCAATCAGTAGAACGTAATACCTATCCGAAGAATAGACCATCTTCCGATGGCATTGATAGGAGGGACAGAACGAGAGTTTTGCACGATGGGAAAGAAATTTGCAATACCTATAATACAAGGGGTTGTGTCAGACCGGGTTGTTCTTTGGACTTGTATTTGCAGTTCTTATTTCGCTTTTCATTCCGCATTCAACTGCTACATAGATACTCAAAAGAACAAGTCTTCTAGAGGGTCGACAATAATCAGCGAAGATAAAACAATTAGTAACAATTTCCGTTATCGTGAATTGTTGCAAACACATCCGAATATACATTTCCTTAATTATCTTTGTAGTGGGATAAAAGAAGGGTTTGACACTTTGATTAAATGTCCTGATTAACTGACACTGGAATGTACGAATAACTTTTTAGCTCGCTCTCAACCATTTTCCATGATGCAGTGTGACGATGCAAGTATACATGTTGACTCCAAAGAAATTTCTCTGGATACACCGCATGAAACCGCAAATACTAGTTCCGAACGACAAAGGTGTATTCACTTGCCATCTGATCTATTTTCGTGATTGCTGTCAGACTAATGGACTGCAAGAAAATCGGACTTCCATCATGGATGCATGTTAACAAATGATGCATTATGCATTTAGATTGCTCGATTTGCCCAAATTTATTGACTTCATTGTTGAAGACATCAAGGAAGCTTCCAGTCGAGGAACAGCAGAAACAGTAACGTGTGTTTATTTTCTTTAAAAATTATTTCAACTGTCATTTGATTGATTGTTGGTTGCTTAACGTCCAGTGGCAAATATTTCATGCATAATCAGGACGAGAACAAGTTAACAATAAATACAATAGGTAGATTCTGTAATAGAGGCGTCAGGGATTAAGGTCAGCAAAATTTAGACTGCCACCGGAAATGAGGGTATATTGGATAGGGACAGAAATTTAGCCATGCAACAGGTCACCTACGGACCCCTAAAAGAGTTGTTGCAAGGGTTCTTAACGTGCAAATAGCGTGGCACTCTCTTTACACGAGGCATCGAATTTAACGTCCCCATTCTGACCGGACGTGGCTGCAAATTTGTACATCCCGCACAGCCACACGGACGGCCCACTTTAGCAAGGGTTTTACTGCCGGTCGGAGGAAGACCAATGGTGACCATACTTCAATTCCCAAGTCACCCTTTGGGGGAACTGTCATTTGATAAAGCAGCGATTAAATCCTTGCTACTGCTTATCATTGATTCATATTTCTTGTTTATATATTATAATGTATGGCATTTATTTGAAAAAAGACAAACCTTGTGGAAAATCAATTGATTGTAAGTTTTAATTTAAACCTAACTACAGTAGTTGTGATTTCGACAATCATTCGTACAGTTACATTTTAACTGGTACTGGTATCATAGCAACTGAATAATTACCCTTTAAATTTAATAAATTTTGACATTACTCTGTTTATTTTATAATGCTGTAATATATGTATATTTTGTTTGAGTCATTGAATGAGTTTTACAACGGGAAGAGTGCAACTGAAAAAAATAACATGGTTTCACATAAAGATTGATTGATTGTTGGCTGTTTAACGTCCAGTGGCAAATATTTCATGCATGTTCAGGACGATTTCAAATAAGAAAAAGTTCGGTCATCGTTATGTGAAATTGAAATATTCCGATAAAATAGTGTAAATAGTTCCGTTGACTTTTGGAATTTTGTTACTGAAGGCGGTGTATGGCTACTAGTTTGCTAATATTATCTACAGATCAATGCTCGGGAGATCTGATCACACATAGATTGGATTATTATGTCACCAATTATGACACCAAACATTACTATAAACAAAACAATAAGCAACGCATTAGAGAATATGTTGGGGGTCTGCATGGGTGTGCTAATAAATGACAGTTAAGTTCTTAAATTAAATTATGTAAATCATTAAATGAAACTACGCACTCCTTTTAGAAAAAAAAATAATGATGAAAACATAAGCATCCTTGTTATGAAATAATTATACAGTATACTATTTACCCAAAAGATGAATGATAGACTGATAGTCTTCAGAAGTATGAAATTTATGTTGTTATTCTATTGGACTGACATCATAAAGGTTAAACTATTTCAATTTGTCAGACGGAAGGTGAGAGGGATTTGGTTAGACTGGTCTGACTCAGAATGTTGAACATTCACAACTATTATGAACTGAACAGTGAAGTCTGTAAGTGACCACATGATACAAGAATCACCAGTCAAAGTCAACGAACGAAGAGCCCTGGAAATGGTGACAATGATACAAATCATTGCCTTTCTGAAGAGTCTGGAAAAATTTCAAAAGAACAATCACTTAAACTAAGAGACAGTCCATGTCAACATGAGGAGAACATTTAGAATACTAAAACTGAAATTAATGGTTGTCAATCTAATACCAATACATCCGAATGTGAACCATCAGATACTTTAACAGAACAATCAGCTTATACTACAGGGAATCCTAGTGATGGAAATCAACACGAAAATATAGATATTTAAAGGATAGTATGATTTTAACAGATGGATCTTATCTGACACATGTTTAAAAAATATAAACACCCTGGCCCCAGGAGAACGGTGTTTAACCAAGACCAAAACCAGTATTCGCTCACAAATCCAATTTTGATTGTAGGACTGAGTCCTCGTACAGGAGATACTTGTCTATACTCTTTTTTTTATCAATATCATGTACGACGGGATTTACAGACCGCCTGATATTAAAGACCAAGAACATATTTTATCATAAATGATAGTCAACAAGGGGCATAACGTTACACTTAATAGGTAAGAAAATATACTGGTTAGCAAATGATCTGACAAATACAGCAAACATGTGTTGTAAAAAGCCAAAATCCTTAAAAATCATAGGGTTGCTCCCTTATCAACAATAATGTGGACAGATTGATTGATTGATTGATTGTTGGTTGCTTAACGTCCAGTGGCAAATATTTCATGCATATTCAGGACGAGAACAAGTTCACAATAAATACAATAGGTAGGTTCTGCAATAGATTAAGGGATTAAGGTCGGAGAAATTTAGACTGCCACGGGAAATGAGGGTATATTGGATAGGGACAGAAATTTAGCCTTGCAACAGGTCACCTACGGACCCCTCAAAGAGTTGTTGCAAGGGTTCTTAACGTGCAAAGAGCGTGGCACTCTCTTTACACGAGGCATCGGATTTAACGTCCCCATTCTGACCGGACGTGGCTGCAAATTTGTACATCCCGCACAGCCGAACGGACGCCCCACTTTAGCACGGGTTTTACTGCTGGTCGGAGGAAGACCAATGGTGACCATACTTCTATACCCCAGTCACCCTTGGGGGTAATGTGGACAGCAGTCAGTTCTTTTGAAAAAAAAGCCCTTCTTAAACGTACTCTGTCGGCACAAAACGTGTAACAAGAGGCTGTCAGAGTGACAGCAAACCGGATTTTCCTGCAGAGGTCGAACCTTGAACAGTTGAGCAAGTACGGACACTGTATTCAAGTTTAACAGCTCTGAATTTGGATTGTGATTGAATATTTGACACAGCATAGGTTTGTGACACAAAATTAATGTTGTCAAATAACTGAAATATTTGAAATTGGACATTTACCTATTATGGTCCAATATCCAAAATATAAGTACATGTTAGAATCAGCATATCGAAGAAACCCAAGAATTCACAATTTTTGATGAAATCTGACAAAAGTTTAATTTATGACCCTTTGGACCTCAGTGTGGACCAATTTGATAAAGGAGCCCACAATCCAAAATCTCTCAATACATGGTTAGATTCAGCATTTCAAAGAACCCAATAAATTCAAATTTTGTTGAATCAAACAAAGTTTAATGTTGGACCCTGCTTTGGACCAACTTGAAAACTAGGCCCAAAAATCTAATATTTAAATACAGGTTTAGATTCAGCATTTGAAAGAACCCTATATATCTTTAATTTATGTTGAAATGAAACACAGGTTAATTTTATCCATAAATATTTCTGTGCAAAGGGAAATAACTCTAAACTGGATAATTTTTTTCTAAAATAAGATATGATGCAATTTTTCAAATTATAATCAATAATATAATAAGAACAACCAGTGATGACTAAGTTCTCTAAAATTAGATATGAAATAAAACTCAAACATTGTTAGAATCAGCATATCAAAGAACCAAAAGAATTCAATTTTTGATGAAATTAAACAAAAGTTTAATTAAGGACCCCTTTGGACCTCAATGTGGTATTATCTTATTAATAATGAAAAGAAATACAGGTTTAGATTAAGCATTTCAAAGAACCCTATATTTATTCAATTTATGTTGAAATCAAACACAGTTTAATTTTGGACCCCGACTTGGACCAACTTGATTGATTGATTGTTGGTTGCTTAACGTCCAGTGGCAAATATTTCATGCATATTCAGGACGAGAACAAGTTCACAATAAATACAATAGGTAGGTTCTGTAATAGATTAGGGATTATGGTCGGAGAAATTTAGACTGCCACGGGAAAATGAGGGTATATTGGATAGGGACAGAAATTTAGCCTTGCAA
Source organism: Mytilus californianus (assembly GCF_021869535.1). Classification (NCBI taxonomy): domain Eukaryota; kingdom Metazoa; phylum Mollusca; class Bivalvia; order Mytilida; family Mytilidae; genus Mytilus; species Mytilus californianus. The sequence goes on from NW_026262673.1 coordinate 5,658,847, forward strand.
CAGGTCACCTACGGACCCCTCAAAGAGTTGTTGCAAGGGTTCTTAACGTGCAAAGAGCGGTTGGGATCTTGACCGTTTACAAGTTTTCAAAAGAAGGGGCCGGGGATTACCCCAGGGGACTTCCCCTATATTTCATTTGATTTGTTTTATTGTCCCATAGAATATATGGTTTTGGGTAGGGGATCTCGACCGTTTACAAGATTTCAAAAACAAGGGGGATGGGGGTTACCACCGTGGAATTCATCTATATTTCATTTGTTTTATTATCCCATACAAGAATATATATGGTTTCAGGGTGGGGATCTTGACCGTTTACAAGTTTTCAAAAAGAAGGGCGGTTGGGGTGAACCCATGGACTCCACCAATATTTCATTTGATTTGTTTTATTGTCCCATACAAGAATATATATGGTTTCGGGTTGGGGATCTTGACCGTTTACAAGTTTTCAAAAAGATTGATTGATTGATTGTTGGTTGCTTAACGTCCAGTGGCAAATATTTCATGCATATTCGGGACGAGAACAAATTAACAATAAATACAATAGGTAGGTTCTATAATAGAGGCGTCCGGGATTAAGGTCGGATAAAGTTGGACTGCCACGGGAAATGAGGGTATATTGGATAGGGACAGATATTTAGCTTTGCAACAGGTCACCTACGGACCCCTCAAAGAGTTGTTGCAAGGGTTCTTAACGTGCAAATAGCGTGGCACTCTCTTTACACGAGGCATCGGATTTAACGTCCTCATTCTGACCGGACGTGGCTGCAAATTTGTACATCCCGCATAGCCAAACGGACGGCCCACTTTAGCAAGGGTTTTACTGCCGGTCGGAGGAAGACCAATGGTGACCATACTTCTATTCCCCAGTCACCCTTGGTGGTTTTACAAGATAAAAGCACATTCTCAAATTGAAAGCGGGTGGGGGTAAGAATATATATGGTTTAGGTAAGGGAGACTTAATTATCTACAAAATGTCTAATAATGAACAGTAAATTCCAAACTTCATTTATACAGTCCTTCTAGTAAATTTCAAACTTTATATATACAGTCCTACAGATCTTTTCAGGAAACAGAAAATTTTCAAATAAATCTGTCACTCCATTGATTATCATATGCTAAGATATTTCCCAGATCTAATTAATAATGAAAATCATACTAGCAAATCTGAAGGGTTGTTCTTTTGAACAGAACTATAGTTTAACATAGTACTTGTAACATTACATATATAATAATTAATAATGTAGTTAACTTCAAAATGTCTAATAATATAGCTTATAATCATCAACACTTAAAAAATTGAAAATTTTCAAATAAATCTGTCACTCCAATTTTAATTTTGAGACATTTACTATGCTTAGTCATAATATGATAACAAGGTAACAAGAGAAAAATATTTAAAAATACCACTTTTGGATATTAAAAATGGCGATAACTCAAAAAAAGTATAAATACTAAAATAGTGAAAATTAAACTAGACGTTCATTTAGTCACAAGAAACAACATATCTAAATTTGATAAAAAATCATAAAGGTGTTTTCACGTTATTGAAGAGACACTGTTTGGCAGCCGCCCGCCCGCCGTACATCCCCAAATCAATAACCGATATTTCCTTTGAAAATCCGGTTAAAAATGGACATCCATTTGTGTTTATGTCAAGTCAAAATGAATGTATATTGGTTTTAGAGGGTTAATGCCAATATACAGATGGATTGGTCTACATTGAAGATGTGCTAAAGTTTATCACAGGCTGTAGCAGTATACAACCTGGTGGATTCGATACAATTTTATGATTCATTTTATAAATGCTTAATGCTTTCCAAGTGTAACTTCTTGTACATTTGACATTACCTTTACACTGCATTTAGGGGATTACAACAAATATCAAGAGGTTATGATTGAGACAACTATATCTGGACCAGGATTGAAGTTGATTTAATTTGTATTATTAGTAAACCGGCCTACGATAGTAGAGGGGAATTATTTTTTTCGGTCAGTGTTGTCTGTCCATCCAGTGCTAAAATTATTGCTGTTATAGGATCAATTTTATAAAGAATAAATATATTATAAATTTTAAGACGAGACAAATTTACAGAACAATATATAAAACATATCAATTAATTTGGAATAATGGAAAAAGAATTAGAGCCGAAATGTTTGCTGGTTGAAATCAAGTTACATTAAATAAAGATAAGGAGATGTGGTATGATTGCCAATCCACAAAAATTGAAATGAAGTGGATGATAGCAATTATAGACCGGCGTATACCGTGGAGTTGGCTAAATTAGGCCCCGACAGAAAGATAAGGAGATCATACACGATGGTTTTTTAATTTTTTTTTGTAGTGAGTTGCAGGGAATGAAAATCTATAATTTTTGTGGCCTTAACTTAAATTAAATTCTTTTATTTTTTATAATATCAAAGAAGGTCAATGTACTTTTTGGTTAAAATCCGGGACTAGCTGAAGAAAATAAAAGGTCTAATGACTAACCTTGTCAATGAAGAAATGGATATAATAATTCAAATAGAGTTAATACCTTTTCGGCCGCTCAATCTAAATTCTGGTTACTTGTTACCTCAACTGGTACAGATGTGGCCAGTTATCTGTAGAAATATCATATGCATAGAATAAATATACTTGAAGCAAAGTACCTGTCTATAATTTACAGTACCGCATTACCAAGGGCTAATGGATATGTGAGTTTGTTTGCTTATCAAACAAAGATGCAAGTTATACTTAAACCGGAAAAAAAACAGGAATGGGCAGCAGGAACTTGCAGTTTTGCAAGGACAATAATGAAGTCAAAGAAAAAAATTCTAAGCGATGGGGAATTTAGCAAACTAATTGAGTCTGGTGGATTTGAACTTCCACATTGTAAGAGTAATCGTAGAATATTTGAAGTTATTTCTGGTAAATGTACACCGGCAAGTTTGCGTTCAAATATTGGAAGTCAATCGAAAATCTACATTCTCCTTATACAAACAAACTTGAGTTTAAATTCCTTGGCAAAAAAAAATATTGTGACAAAAAGTCAACTTAACAATTTTTTAAGTAAATGACAAATTATGGTGCATGTAAGGAAACACACAGGATATAATTCCCAAGTTACAGGCATAAAAAGAAAATATAATGAGATAAACTATGAAATTCAAGTGGACGAAAGTGGTGTAAGAAAAGTTACTTATCACGACAAGTTGAAACGATACAATGGAGAACATATACAAAAGTGGATCAAAACTTAAGAAATCAAAATGGGTTTTAGTTATATATTACCCTTATTTGGGATTGAGACTAAAATTTCATTTAGTCTATTACTATAAGGGTATAAATCATATGAATTTAATTTTTGTAGTTGAAATGAAATTTTTAATGTTTGCAAATTGGTAAACATAGACATACATCAAAACGTATATATTTTTAAATCTGAAATTTACGTTTCAGATACGGCTTCAAAAAATAATATTGTCATGGAAAATAGTCCTTTTTAACGAGTAATATAAAATTTTACATGTTAAATGATCACTCTTACTTTAATGTTTTAGAGGGCGTTGAAAAAAAAATTTCATTATCATCAACACCACCTCTTGAAACACGAGTTTCACCCCAGGCAACTTCATTACCATTGCAGTGAATTCAGTCTGATAATGTAATATCCGCTTAAAAATGTCAACAGTAGACAAAGAAGAAAACCTGTAGGTGGAAACGAGGGCAGATAAGAAAATAAAACCCATTCAACTCTGTTCGGTTAATTGGCTCAGGAAAAGGTGGGTGGGTGTGGGGATTTAAATGGAAAAATATAAATCAAATAAAAATATATAATGAGGTGCTCAAAATCATCTTAACTTAAGTCCAATGATTGATTGTTGGTTGCTTAACGTCCAGTGGCAAATAATTCATGCATATTCAGGACGAGAACAAATTAACAATAAATACAATAGGTAGGTTCTGTAATAGGAGCGTCCGGGATTAAGGTCGGAAAAATTTAGACTGCCACGGGAAATGAGGGTATATTGGATAGGGACAGAAATTAAGCCTTGCAACAGGTCACCTATGGACCCCTCAAAGAGTTGTTGCAAGGGTTCTTAACGTGCAAAGAGTGTGGCACTCTCTTTACACGAGTCATCGGATTAAACGTCCCCGTTCTGACCGGACGTGGCTGCAAATTTGTACATCCCACACAGCCAAACGGACGCCCCACTTTAGCAAGGGTTTTACTGCCGGTCGGAGGAAGACCAATGGTGACCATACTTCTATTCCCCAGTCAACCTTGGGGGTCTTAAGTCCAATGCCAACGCCGTTATCAATATAAGTAGTTTTATCCCAATGCTCTCTTTAAGTTGAGTCTTTCAAAATCTTCTTTCTCTGTGGAACTGTACGACCTGTCATTGATTGCTTACGAAATGTTTGTGTGTCCAATGTTCGGTGATAGCCATTAAATCTGAAAATCTAACATTTAAGAGCCATAGATGCATTACCAATACAACAACTAAAGATTTTTTACCAGATAAAATATTTACTTGCCAATACTTTCTTATAATGAATTATAATCAATGGTTACTTTGTCACGAATGGTGTGCCGGGTTGAATTTGAAAACAAGAACAGTTTAATAATGTTTAGATAGACAGATTTAGCTGGCAAACAAAGTTGAAATCGCTTTACCATGTTTATAAAAAAGACCAAATTGAGAAAAAGATCACAATGCTGCAATCACTTAACAAACACACTTTTGTTGCAGTGGGTAAGGATGTATTAGTGTCTTTAGGTCATATTTTTTACTAGTACAAACAATCTTAATTGGTGAAATTGATTTTTGCGTAAAACGTGAAAGCACATATGATTCAGTTCGAAAGACATGGGCCGAAAAATACTACAAAATCAATAAAGAAATCATGACTAGTGTCACTGGCTTCCTAGACGGACATATAGGTACTGTTGTTAGTTTAAACAAGGGTTGGGATATTGAACAGAACGAAAGAATGCGAAATGTTAAGATTATTTGACTAAAAGGTTTAATTAGGGCGGAGTTTAAAATACAGTAGAATCCTATGACAAATGAAAAATCTAGGAGCATTAAATATTTGATTTGACATTCTTTTTGAATTCCAGTGGTTGAGTACTTTAATGAATTAAAAATAGGCAGAGCAAAATTTTAGCAGTGAAAAACGTTAGAAGGTCGAAAACTGGTCACACGGGGATACTTATCACTAGTAGCCATAGTTTTATTACAAGCATTATAAGTAACTATCGGCCTTTCCATAAGTATCTTATAAATTATGGCAATCAAATATTCGGTAAAAAGTGTAAATAAAACGAGACCAGGGAAAGGAACAAAAATTGAGAATGGAAATGAAGAATATGTCAAAGAGACAACAACCCGACCAAAGTGCAGACAACAGCCGAAGGCCACCAATGGGTCTTTAACGCAGCGGGAAAATCCCGCTCCCGTAGGTGTTCCTCAGCTGGCCCCTAAATAAAATAGTGTACTAGTTCAGTGAAAAAAGACGTCACAATAAACTCCAAAATATATAAATGAACTAAAATTAAAAAACATACACGACTAACAAAGGCCAGAGGCTCCTGACTTGGGACAGGCGGGAAAATGTGGCCGGGTTAAACATGTTTTGTGAGATGTCAACCCTCCCATATACCTCTTAGACAATGTAGAATAAAGAAACACATAGCAATACTCACAGTAAAACTCAGTTTAAAAGAAGTTCGAGTCCGATGTCAGAAAAGGTAACAAAAGAAACTAAGCAAAATGACAATGATACATAAATTAACAAAGGACTACTAGCAGTTACTGACATGCCAGCTCCAGACCTCAATTAAACTGATTGAAAGATTATGTCTTCGTCATATGAAAATCAAGTACAATCTCTCCCGTTAGGGGTTAAGTTTCATTCCATCATAAAATGTATGAGAAGAACTTAACCCGTATCATGCCAACAACTGGTTTTAGAATAAATGTGTTTATTTCCGATGCAAAGACCCTATGAGTGAATCAATATTAATACTTCACCTTATGTGACAGTCAATGTTCATACAGGCTTGAAAGATTATGTCTTCATATATCAAAATCAAGTACAATCTCTCCCGTTAGTGGTTGAGTATCATGTCATAGTTAGAAATTGCAAATAAATTTCCTTTAGATTTTTATACTAAGGGAATTTTCTTATTTTTATGTTCAATAGTTTAGACATTTTGGAAATTTAATTTTATATTTGGCTTAAACATTTTTAAGTTTGGTACACAAGTGTTCTTTCACTTTATTATCTGTGTGTACCAATCTTAAAAACTGAAATATAAGGTGTTAATCTATTAAACAAAGAAAAGATTGTTTTCAAGCTATTTTGTATGTATTATAACGTCTATGAAAAAGCAAGGCGACAGATAAAATTATGTAATGTCCATTAGGTCTTTTGTAAGAATTAACAAATAAATACTTTATGTAATTAGACGTCTTTTGACAAGTTAAGTTGATAAAGAAGAACATAGAAATATCCACATTGACAATGAGTGGTTTTGCACGTGGTACAATAATCTGCCACTTTTACAACGAAAATTTTGTAAAATAATTTTCGATTGACTGAAAACCTGAAAATTAGTTTAAATCCAATCTTTTTTGCTTGATTAGCGTCACTCTGCCATACGTTATCAAGCATTATTAAATGATACGACAAAATCAGACCTAATACAGAAAAATCGGCATGTGCAATACTGGTGACGCTGCCCTGTCGATATAAATCACGTGATCTATATTGCTTTTCGGCCCGGTCCAATACGGAAAAAAGCTGTATTGGACGAAAAGCAATATAGATCACGTATTTATATCGACAGGCTCATACGGAGTTTTCACTTCCGGTTATAAATGTTTGACGCTTCATCAAATGAAGAATGTTTTTTGAAAAATGCGATTCATTTTTATCATACATTTTAATTCCTAATGACGGAAAAATACTTATTTTGTTTATATGATTAGAATCGGAAATATTACACAGCCTTTCCGATGACAGTTTCAATTTATCATCCTTACATCATTTCCGTGCATAATAAAAACAAAGCAGACGTTACGAATGAAATGTTTAACAGTTTGAATATCTGATGTATTCTTCCCAAGTACTTTATGTCTGCTAGATACATTGAATAGAATTAGCATTTATTTGGTACTTGGACTGGAAATCAGAAATCTCATCAGTTTTGGCAGCGTGGAAGGATATAACTGATCAGTAAGATTTCCTATATCCTGATTCTGTTTAATGGTAAGTTCAAATCATTTAATAAAAGTGTTATGAACTGGCTGTTTCTGTATTGCCCTGGTATAGATTCTCGGTCAGCTGTATTGACCCTCGACTCTTCGAGTCTCGGGGCCAATACAGCAAACCTCGAATCTATACCAGGGCAATACAGAAACAGCCAGTTAATAACACTATAATAAAGACTCTTTTTTATTGAATCCTTGGTTTTCACTATGTTCAGGTGAGTACATATTTTTATCTATATTTTTCTATAATGAATTAAAAACTAAGGATGCGATTTATTTAATTTTGAAAGGTTAATTGTTTGTATTAAATATTGGGTTGTTGATTTAAATTATTTAAGAAACCGTCAGAAATGTCAAGTCACAGCATTTCTTGATATTCTACTTTAAAAGTCAAATAAGGTACCTTTGGCAAAAAAAAAACATGTTAAACGGTAACATAAATTGTTCTTGACAAAAAACATGTTAAACGAAAAAATAAATTTGTCTTGAAGTAACAGTTTAGTTTGTAATAGTTTTAGTTTACTACTTTTTGTTTAATTATCTTACTGTATACAGATCTCGAATGTGCAGTTAAGTTTTAGTATTGCGGGCTGCCATAGATTTATTTATATGGGTGATAACTCAGGGTTTACTTACGACAAAAATGAGGGATCAATAATATTGTGTATTTTCACCAGTTTAGAAACAAAATAAGTCATGGTTAGTGTAATACATTTATTATTCAATGCATTAATGTGATTTCTGTATTATGAGAATTTGTTTATTAAGTATCCCAATAGTTTAGACTGATGCCTGTAGTTTAAGTGCATCTAAATATATTACTTCATTTTAATTATATATTACTTGAGAATAAATTCAGCTTAGTAGTCCCAGAATGTTTAATTTTAGTATGTGAGCTAGGTCACCAGAGATAACTTAAGTAGTTATCCCTCCTTGATAAGCACATTTGTTTACATGTGTTTGTTTTAATTAAAATATTTGTATGTAAACTTGTCGGAGATTAATTACATGTTTCATTGTGGCATGTGCTATGGAGAGTCATCTTAAACAATGAGGATTGTTTATATTTGGTTTTAATATTTTATAAAGCTGGTAAAAATTTAATGTTAAAGATTTATCGAAAAAAGACAATTAAAAATTTATGTCTGTTTGGTTAAGGCGCATTAAAATCATGTTCGATCTTCAGTAATAAACATCAGTAAGAATGAATTTCCTAGAAAATTTATATTTTATTTGGTTTTATTCTTCAAAGCCATATAAGGCTTAGTTTAAGAACTTTTGTGTGACTCATGATATTGTTAGTTTACTGCCTATTATTTAACTGATTATTTGAGTAAATTTTCTATGTCCAAAGACCATACCTCTGCACAAAATTATCAGACTGGAACAAAATTCCAACTTGTTCTGTAACTTGTCATGATAAAACTATATACTAATTATCAAATCAATATCTTCAAGAATGACAAACAAACCTACCACTAAATTCTTCAAACAATTTACCAAAGAAAAGGAAAAAAAAATCCAAGTATTTTATCAAAAATTTAATTCTAGGTAAAGGTCTTTAACTGAACAAAGAGAAAAGCTAAAATCGTGAAAATTGAAATTGACCTGTAACTTGTCATGATAAATCAATAAACCAAATATCAAATCAATATCTTCAAGCACGAAGAAAAAAAGTCTGGAAAACTGATTTGCCGGACTGACAGACAGACGGACGGAGTGCAAACCTAAAGTCCCCTTCGACTTCGTCGGTAGGGGACTAAAAATGAATGTAACATGTATTTATTGAATGAACAAAAATTTACTTCATTTGTATCACTCTCATCTTCTGTCTCCTTGTTGATCTCGCTATCACTGACTTGGAAATTAGAAAATGGTGGACTCGCTGGACTGTTTTCCTCCTGTTGCCATGCCCATGGGTGTTGAGCCATCAAAACTTCTGCCAAGCTGTGTCTGTAAATAAATTTACAAAACATTTAATTCTAGGTTAAAGAAAGTGACGGAGACTCTACAACTACTGCATGGGTCATCAGCTTTGCCCTTACTTCAGTTGGTAAGCATGCTTCATAAATACATATATATCTCAGAACTTTCAGTTTGGTTCAATTTGTATTGTCAACCATAGTTGAAATTGACGGTCATGACTATTGATTGATTGATTGAATGATTGTTGGTTGCTTAAAGTCCAGTGGCAAATATTTCATGCATGTTCAGGACGAGAACAAGTTAACAATAAATACAATAGGTAGGTCCTGTAATAGAGGCCGTCCGGGATGAAGGTCGGGGACATTTAGACTGCCACGGGAAAATGAGGGTATATTGGATAGGGACCGAAATTTAGCCTTGCAACAGGCCTCCTACGGACCCCCTAAAGAGTTGTTGCAAGGGTTCTTAACGTGCAAAGAACGTGGCACTCTCTTTACACGAGGCATCGGATTTAACGTACCCATTCTGACCGGACGTGACTGTGAACTTGTACATCCCGCACAGCCAAACGGACGCCCCACTTTAGCGAGGGTTTTACCGCCGGTCGGAGGAAGACCAATGGTGACCATATTTCTATTCCCCAGTCACCCTTGGGGGTCATGACTATTGAAAATCTCGCTTAACCTTCAATGTAAAGCAAAACTTTAAATAGGTTTTTTAGTGTGTTATAGTTTTAGTTTTTCGTGTTTCTGTGTTGCGGTGTTCGTTTTCTCTGACTTGTACATAAAAAAAAATGTAAGTGTCCTTCAATTTTTGAGTTAGGCTGTTGATACAACTTTGGTTCCCTTAGTCCTACTTTGAAAAGTTATATACTTCAAGTATATACACATATATTGTAGTTGTTTTTCCAAGCGTTGGTATTCCAGGTAAATAGTTAAATTTTTATTACGTGTTACATTCACAAATTTGCTTAACTTTTATGGGAGTACTAGTAAAAAGGGAACAAAACAGGCATTACAATATTAAAGAAAAGTTCACTTTACTGTTGCCTAAAATGTTGTTATCCCATGTACATGTAAGTTAGTGTGCATATGAGCTTGGAATGCGTTTTTATTGATCAATTTCTACTCATTGATAACATTTTGATTTTCTGTTAAAAAGGATCTATTGGGTGTGGCGTTGTCTATGTTATCCTCAAGATAAGAAAAAGGAGGAAAAGGCAACAGAAAACGATCCCTGAAAGAATGAAAGAAAGAAGGAAACAAAATGCACTTGCAGAAGAAAGTGTCTAGGTCTAAAATAAAAAATTGTTTGTTTGCTGTTGCCGACCCACTAAAATCGTTACAACTCAAAAATTTCTATTTACCTTTTTCAAACAGATTTTTTAGGATGTTTTTTTTTATATCTGGATTGATATTAAAACTATACAACAATATAAAAAAAGAAACTAAAGGAAGAAAACATACCAAGCAAAATATGACATGCACAAATAATAGATATTCTTTAATACCACTATTTTGAACAAGATTTTATTTAGCCTACATACATTGTACCGACCCATTTTTTAGCTGTAGTTGGTGTTCTGTTAAGGTTTCGTCGGGATTTGATAGAATTAATGAATGGTGACCAACAGTATGCTCAGCGGATGCAACAAATTAATGAACCGGCACCACAAAATATCCCTGTCCCTATTCCGCAACGACCTCAAAGAATAAGGAATAGACCTGAAGGCTATGGAAAAGGGCAAATGTAAAGAAATTGTACATACCTCTTGATGATGATATATGTCACCCTTTAAATAAATTGGGTTATCCTCCTGGTCTCCATCCCTTCCATGCACATTTTTGGCTATAATTTGTATACCAACAAGATATTTAATGTCTTTAAAATAAAGTAGATGTAATCCATTACTAATGTCTGTGTGTAACAGCGTATGATACGTCGCAACTAATTCTTTTGAAAAAGTGCTATTGTCCTTTAAAACATTGTTTACCTGTGCCATTTCCATAAAAATATCATTATCACCATCCATTTTATGGTGAGGCGTTTGTTGTCTTTAGGTTGCAACACTATTTTCTGGAATTACTTTAACGACAAATAACACTAGACAATGAGGTGCATATGCCATGTACATATAATTTCTATGACTAGGAGAGAACGTCTTCACGAGGTAAAGAGTTCACTGATATGTTCTCCGTACCCACAACGACAAAATTGTTTCCCATTTAAGCTGTCATCCTCGTTACAGTAAGAACGTACTGTCGCAAAGGACTTCTTAGTGCACTAACCTTCCGTGCAAGGGCTGTATAGCCAGTCAAGGTCGATAAAAACTTCCATCATCATCATGGTGCACTAAGAACAAAGTTTTTGCACTAAGGACACTAAACCGATGTTTTATGACCACAAACAACATGGATATAAGAAGATATGAGTATATAACTCATAAATATAAAGTTTAGTATCAATAGATATTATAATTTTGAAGTTAAATGACTTTTTAATCAGCGCGTACAACTCGGCACGTGTCCCACGGCTACTTGCAAATTCCCATTTATCATGTTCAATCAATCTTATCCAATAAACAATTGTCTTTTAATCGTTACTAATTGATCTAGATGCTAGTTGTTGAATAAACAACATAACGTTTTATCGGGGCATATTTTCAACTTGATGAAAGAATAATTAAAATTTGATTTAGTGTTAACTTTACATTGCCTGTGTTTTATTTTGTAGTAAAGGAAATTGTTAAGTAATCTTTTTGGATTTTTATTTTAAAGAAGCCAGTTTTGAGTTACAATTTGAGAAAAAAAAAATAGATTATGTACTATGTGAAATAGCATAATTGTTGAAGATGAATACCATTTTATTATAGAATGTAATAGGCATAGTGATGTAAGAAATCAATATATTACATGCATTAAGAAATATTATTGGCAAAATCCATCCACTTTTAAACGTATACAGTTGTTATCAGTTCACAATGTCAAAGAACTTAACAATTAAGGTAACTTTTTGTTCAATATCGAAAAAAATCCGTAATATGTAGTTGTATTCCTTATTCATCATATGCATTTATTATCATTCTCCGCCATATGTGTATTTTGTATAATTATATACTTGGCATTGACAGAACATCAAACCGGCCCACATATGTAACAAACTTTGTATATAAAAACAAGAAAGTTGTAAACAAATCATCACCCGATCATCCTATATTTGTTGGTCCTGTATTCTTTCACTTGGACGCCTCGTATTATACGTTCCACTCATTTCTGTCACATGTGAAAGCGGCACATCTCGACGCCAATGTAAAATATATTGACGTACGTAAAGGCTCTGACGACGAGTTTGGAATCACAAAAGCCATTGATAAAGTTTTCAACACTTCAGAAAGACTCTTGTGTACTAAACATATGATAGACAATGTAACAGACCATATGAAAAATAAATTCCCCTTAACAAAACAAGAACGTGCACATATTATGTCGGACTTGTTTGGTGAGGATGGTATCGTGACATCAAATGATACTATGGATTTTAATTTAAAATCCGCAATGTTTAAAAAATACTACACTTCTCCATACATTCGGGGCACAAAAACACCAGAGTAAAAAGATAAACTGTTCAAAAAAGCTACTAGCAAACAAGACTATAACAGACAAAATGGTTTCCTCATCAAATGGGTAACTCATAATTCCCAATGTGAAACGTCATGCGCGGAAGCCAGGTCAACGGCATAGACCAAAAAGTGCAGCTGCAAGAACAATGCCACGGTTTGCCAAATAATTGTACTTCACTGTTACATGGTGTACTATCTATATATGTATATCAATATAAATTGTCTTAAAAACTATGTTATAAACTGTTATATTTTAAAAATGCAATACACTGTTATATTTTGAAAATGTGTATCCTTATGTGTTGGATATTAATAAATGTTAACATAGAAACGAAGATATGTTTTTTTTTCATGAAATCATAAAAATTAGCATCTTCACAAGCCAAGGGTAACGATCCACTCCCCTCCTGTCCACCCTTGGCAGATTAAACCAACATTTGTGATAACACTGATGCGCAATCTATCGGTTGATTAAAGTCACGCCCATTCCGAATACATTATTCTTGATCAATGGTAGCACTTGAACTCTCTTCAGTGTGGAGGTGAAAACACGGTAGCATCTAGAGTCTACAAACTTGGTGAAGCAGGAAACGAAATTATACGTTGACATTCAAACATTTATGCAAGAAACAAATACAGGAACTTCTATCAGTTGATTAAGAACATTTAAATTGTCTCTAAATATTGTCGTATGGTTTAGGGGACAAAGACTTGTTGCGCAATCAGCACGTGGCAATTGTTTACCTACATTTTCTACATTTACACGTAATCATGTTGTAGACGCTTTTTGGTTTGATGCAGCCAGTTACGACTGCAACCAATGAAAATCGTTACCTCGTGGATCCAAAATTATTTCTTCATCCGCGAAGGGTGGAGAGAGGGGAGTGAATCGTAACCCTTGGCTAGCGAAGATGAAAATTGATTGGCAATTTATTGCTTTTTGAAGGACGAACTTAATAAAATAAATATTATTATACAGTTTTCCTTAATTCAGACTACAATCCTTAAAGTATGTAAGAAAATTTTAATTTTACCAAAAATAACTATTACAACATTGCTATTTTTTCTTAGAATATCTACCAAAAAAATAAGAAAATGGCAGGAGATACCCAAATGGACATAAATCATATAAATTGGACTATTTTCAAAGTTAAGCATTTGTTCAAACATACATGCTTGAAGATATATATAAGCTGTGTTTGAATCCAGACTGCATTCTTAAAATGTTTTTTTAATGTTTTAATTAAAGAAATAATACTTCTGATATTGTAAATAATCTGATATGTACCAATATAACAAAAATAAGAGACATTAAGGTTGATATTCTCATGATTAAACAACAAGTACAACACAAATTAAATCTGGGGTTCATTCGAGCAAACCTATTACCAATTATCGTGCAAAAGTAATGCTTGTCATAATTCAAATTCGAGCAAATGTACATGTAGGGTGTCCATGATAATGACAGATGAAAAAATACAAAGAATTACACTTTTACACATTTTTCACTAGATTATAAATCCAGAGGATTGGAGATTTTCTTTGTGGTCGTCTGATAGCTGTAATTTTACTGAATGTGGTAAAGTAACTAAATCGGGTATGAATTCGCCGTGAATTGTTTCACACATTGGGCCTTTGCATGATAGTATGCATTTGTTTGTTTTTTGTCACAAACCATTCATTTTTCTCACTGTTGTATTCTGGCCTGATTTACAGATGACGAATAACAATGTCATCAGGTGGATTTTTGTCTCAGGTGAACAATTTTTTTTTCACAACCATAGCATTTGGAAATAAGTCCACTCAAAAATGTAATTTCATTTTAATTGTCTTTTGTAAGTTTAACCATCGATAGTTTCAATTCTTTTTCTACTTTTAGCAGATTCATAATTAGAATGAGGTAAAAGATTTGTAGATTTATCCTTGGACACTTCTGTATGGTTTCTAACGTTAGAAATGATCCGTCGTATTTTGTGTGATTTGTAAGAATACTGAAGTAAAACTATATCATCATGAAAAAAACCAATAATCTTGGTTTGCATGGACATTTCTTTTGTTTTTGCGATTTCGAGTATGGAAAGGAACATGTCGTTGTTTGGTTGAACTCAACATTGTAGAAATCCCCATCTTTTGTTTTTACCGTAACACACGCTTCAGTAGGTGAATATTGCTCATCGTCAACAATTTAAAACTGACCAAATTCTGATGCTTTTTCGAGAGAAATATTAAATCTAGTACTTTAAACTGTTCTCTTTCGACCCTCAGATCGTTTATCAGGATCTTTTCCCTTGTCTACTATATGTGAGGAGGATTCGTTTGGCTGAAATAATGCGATTGTTACACTACTCGGGCCTTGCTCTCCAGAGCGGTATTGTCCAGCTAATTCAGTCATTAGTTCATCAATATTTTTTAAAGTCCTTGTCTCCATTTGAGATGTTTTCAATGCTTTGGATGGTCTGGTTCCGGATTTGACATACCCAAGGCAGTATCCTTCTATGCTCTTGGTTTTTTTCCTAACTGTGTATCGCTACCTAAGAGGTCATTTCATAAAGATAAAAGCACATTCTCAAATTGAAAGCGGGTGGGGGTAAGAATATATATGGTTTAGGTAAGGGAGACTTAATTATCTACAAAATGTCTAATAATGAACAGTAAATTCCAAACTTCATTTATACAGTCCTTCTAGTAAATTTCAAACTTTATATATACAGTCCTACAGATCTTTTCAGGAAACAGAAAATTTTCAAATAAATCTGTCACTCCATTGATTATCATATGCTAAGATATTTCCCAGATCTAATTAATAATGAAAATCATACTAGCAAATCTGAAGGGTTGTTCTTTTGAACAGAACTATAGTTTAACATAGTACTTGTAACATTACATATATAATAATTAATAATGTAGTTAACTTCAAAATGTCTAATAATATAGCTTATAATCATCACCACTTAAAAAATTGAAAATTTTCAAATAAATCTGTCACTCCAATTTTAATTTTGAGACATTTACTATGCTTAGTCATAATATGATAACAAGGTAACAAGAGAAAAATATTTAAAAATACCACTTTTGGATATTAAAAATGGCGATAACTCAAAAAAAGTATAAATACTAAAATAGTGAAAATTAAATTAGACGTTCATTTAGTCACAAGAAACAACATATCTAAATTTGATAAAAAATCATAAAGGTGTTTTCATGTTATTGAAGAGACACTGTTTGGCAGCCGCCCGCCCGCCGTACATCCCCAAATCAATAACCGATATTTCCTTTGAAAATCCGGTTAAAAATGGACATCCATTTGTGTTTATGTCAAGTCAAAATGAATGTATATTGGTTTTAGAGGGTTAATGCCAATATACAGATGGATTGGTCTACATTGAAGATGTGCTAAAGTTTATCACAGGCTGTAGCAGTATACAACCTGGTGGATTCGATACAATTTTATGATTCATTTTATAAATGCTTAATGCTTTCCAAGTGTAACTTCTTGTACATTTGACATTACCTTTACACTGCATTTAGGGGATTACAACAAATATCAAGAGGTTATGATTGAGACAACTATATCTGGACCAGGATTGAAGTTGATTTAATTTGTATTATTAGTAAACCGGCCTACGATAGTAGAGGGGAATTATTTTTTTCGGTCAGTGTTGTCTGTCCATCCAGTGCTAAAATTATTGCTGTTATAGGATCAATTTTATAAAGAATAAATATATTATAAATTTTAAGACGAGACAAATTTACAGAACAATATATAAAACATATCAATTAATTTGGAATAATGGAAAAAGAATTAGAGCCGAAATGTTTGCTGGTTGAAATCAAGTTACATTAAATAAAGATAAGGAGATGTGGTATGATTGCCAATCCACAAAAATTGAAATGAAGTGGATGATAGCAATTATAGACCGGCGTATACCGTGGAGTTGGCTAAATTAGGCCCCGACAGAAAGATAAGGAGATCATACACGATGGTTTTTTAATTTTTTTTTGTAGTGAGTTGCAGGGAATGAAAATCTATAATTTTTGTGGCCTTAACTTAAATTAAATTCTTTTATTTTTTATAATATCAAAGAAGGTCAATGTACTTTTTGGTTAAAATCCGGGACTAGCTGAAGAAAATAAAAGGTCTAATGACTAACCTTGTCAATGAAGAAATGGATATAATAATTCAAATAGAGTTAATACCTTTTCGGCCGCTCAATCTAAATTCTGGTTACTTGTTACCTCAACTGGTACAGATGTGGCCAGTTATCTGTAGAAATATCATATGCATAGAATAAATATACTTGAAGCAAAGTACCTGTCTATAATTTACAGTACCGCATTACCAAGGGCTAATGGATATGTGAGTTTGTTTGCTTATCAAACAAAGATGCAAGTTATACTTAAACCGGAAAAAAAACAGGAATGGGCAGCAGGAACTTGCAGTTTTGCAAGGACAATAATGAAGTCAAAGAAAAAAATTCTAAGCGATGGGGAATTTAGCAAACTAATTGAGTCTGGTGGATTTGAACTTCCACATTGTAAGAGTAATCGTAGAATATTTGAAGTTATTTCTGGTAAATGTACACCGGCAAGTTTGCGTTCAAATATTGGAAGTCAATCGAAAATCTACATTCTCCTTATACAAACAAACTTGAGTTTAAATTCCTTGGCAAAAAAAAATATTGTGACAAAAAGTCAACTTAACAATTTTTTAAGTAAATGACAAATTATGGTGCATGTAAGGAAACACACAGGATATAATTCCCAAGTTACAGGCATAAAAAGAAAATATAATGAGATAAACTATGAAATTCAAGTGGACGAAAGTGGTGTAAGAAAAGTTACTTATCACGACAAGTTGAAACGATACAATGGAGAACATATACAAAAGTGGATCAAAACTTAAGAAATCAAAATGGGTTTTAGTTATATATTACCCTTATTTGGGATTGAGACTAAAATTTCATTTAGTCTATTACTATAAGGGTATAAATCATATGAATTTAATTTTTGTAGTTGAAATGAAATTTTTAATGTTTGCAAATTGGTAAACATAGACATACATCAAAACGTATATATTTTTAAATCTGAAATTTACGTTTCAGATACGGCTTCAAAAAATAATATTGTCATGGAAAATAGTCCTTTTTAACGAGTAATATAAAATTTTACATGTTAAATGATCACTCTTACTTTAATGTTTTAGAGGGCGTTGAAAAAAAAATTTCATTATCATCAACACCACCTCTTGAAACACGAGTTTCACCCCAGGCAACTTCATTACCATTGCAGTGAATTCAGTCTGATAATGTAATATCCGCTTAAAAATGTCAACAGTAGACAAAGAAGAAAACCTGTAGGTGGAAACGAGGGCAGATAAGAAAATAAAACCCATTCAACTCTGTTCGGTTAATTGGCTCAGGAAAAGGTGGGTGGGTGTGGGGATTTAAATGGAAAAATATAAATCAAATAAAAATATATAATGAGGTGCTCAAAATCATCTTAACTTAAGTCCAATGATTGATTGTTGGTTGCTTAACGTCCAGTGGCAAATATTTCATGCATATTCAGGACGAGAACAAATTAACAATAAATACAATAGGTAGGTTCTGTAATAGGAGCGTCCGGGATTAAGGTCGGAAAAATTTAGACTGCCACGGGAAATGAGGGTATATTGGATAGGGACAGAAATTAAGCCTTGCAACAGGTCACCTATGGACCCCTCAAAGAGTTGTTGCAAGGGTTCTTAACGTGCAAAGAGTGTGGCACTCTCTTTACACGAGTCATCGGATTAAACGTCCCCGTTCTGACCGGACGTGGCTGCAAATTTGTACATCCCACACAGCCAAACGGACGCCCCACTTTAGCAAGGGTTTTACTGCCGGTCGGAGGAAGACCAATGGTGACCATACTTCTATTCCCCAGTCAACCTTGGGGGTCTTAAGTCCAATGCCAACGCCGTTATCAATATAAGTAGTTTTATCCCAATGCTCTCTTTAAGTTGAGTCTTTCAAAATCTTCTTTCTCTGTGGAACTGTACGACCTGTCATTGATTGCTTACGAAATGTTTGTGTGTCCAATGTTCGGTGATAGCCATTAAATCTGAAAATCTAACATTTAAGAGCCATAGATGCATTACCAATACAACAACTAAAGATTTTTTACCAGATAAAATATTTACTTGCCAATACTTTCTTATAATGAATTATAATCAATGGTTACTTTGTCACGAATGGTGTGCCGGGTTGAATTTGAAAACAAGAACAGTTTAATAATGTTTAGATAGACAGATTTAGCTGGCAAACAAAGTTGAAATCGCTTTACCATGTTTATAAAAAAGACCAAATTGAGAAAAAGATCACAATGCTGCAATCACTTAACAAACACACTTTTGTTGCAGTGGGTAAGGATGTATTAGTGTCTTTAGGTCATATTTTTTACTAGTACAAACAATCTTAATTGGTGAAATTGATTTTTGCGTAAAACGTGAAAGCACATATGATTCAGTTCGAAAGACATGGGCCGAAAAATACTACAAAATCAATAAAGAAATCATGACTAGTGTCACTGGCTTCCTAGACGGACATATAGGTACTGTTGTTAGTTTAAACAAGGGTTGGGATATTGAACAGAACGAAAGAATGCGAAATGTTAAGATTATTTGACTAAAAGGTTTAATTAGGGCGGAGTTTAAAATACAGTAGAATCCTATGACAAATGAAAAATCTAGGAGCATTAAATATTTGATTTGACATTCTTTTTGAATTCCAGTGGTTGAGTACTTTAATGAATTAAAAATAGGCAGAGCAAAATTTTAGCAGTGAAAAACGTTAGAAGGTCGAAAACTGGTCACACGGGGATACTTATCACTAGTAGCCATAGTTTTATTACAAGCATTATAAGTAACTATCGGCCTTTCCATAAGTATCTTATAAATTATGGCAATCAAATATTCGGTAAAAAGTGTAAATAAAACGAGACCAGGGAAAGGAACAAAAATTGAGAATGGAAATGAAGAATATGTCAAAGAGACAACAACCCGACCAAAGTGCAGACAACAGCCGAAGGCCACCAATGGGTCTTTAACGCAGCGGGAAAATCCCGCTCCCGTAGGTGTTCCTCAGCTGGCCCCTAAATAAAATAGTGTACTAGTTCAGTGAAAAAAGACGTCACAATAAACTCCAAAATATATAAATGAACTAAAATTAAAAAACATACACGACTAACAAAGGCCAGAGGCTCCTGACTTGGGACAGGCGGGAAAATGTGGCCGGGTTAAACATGTTTTGTGAGATGTCAACCCTCCCATATACCTCTTAGACAATGTAGAATAAAGAAACACATAGCAATACTCACAGTAAAACTCAGTTTAAAAGAAGTTCGAGTCCGATGTCAGAAAAGGTAACAAAAGAAACTAAGCAAAATGACAATGATACATAAATTAACAAAGGACTACTAGCAGTTACTGACATGCCAGCTCCAGACCTCAATTAAACTGATTGAAAGATTATGTCTTCGTCATATGAAAATCAAGTACAATCTCTCCCGTTAGGGGTTAAGTTTCATTCCATCATAAAATGTATGAGAAGAACTTAACCCGTATCATGCCAACAACTGGTTTTAGAATAAATGTGTTTATTTCCGATGCAAAGACCCTATGAGTGAATCAATATTAATACTTCACCTTATGTGACAGTCAATGTTCATACAGGCTTGAAAGATTATGTCTTCATATATCAAAATCAAGTACAATCTCTCCCGTTAGTGGTTGAGTATCATGTCATAGTTAGAAATTGCAAATAAATTTCCTTTAGATTTTTATACTAAGGGAATTTTCTTATTTTTATGTTCAATAGTTTAGACATTTTGGAAATTTAATTTTATATTTGGCTTAAACATTTTTAAGTTTGGTACACAAGTGTTCTTTCACTTTATTATCTGTGTGTACCAATCTTAAAAACTGAAATATAAGGTGTTAATCTATTAAACAAAGAAAAGATTGTTTTCAAGCTATTTTGTATGTATTATAACGTCTATGAAAAAGCAAGGCGACAGATAAAATTATGTAATGTCCATTAGGTCTTTTGTAAGAATTAACAAATAAATACTTTATGTAATTAGACGTCTTTTGACAAGTTAAGTTGATAAAGAAGAACATAGAAATATCCACATTGACAATGAGTGGTTTTGCACGTGGTACAATAATCTGCCACTTTTACAACGAAAATTTTGTAAAATAATTTTCGATTGACTGAAAACCTGAAAATTAGTTTAAATCCAATCTTTTTTGCTTGATTAGCGTCACTCTGCCATACGTTATCAAGCATTATTAAATGATACGACAAAATCAGACCTAATACAGAAAAATCGGCATGTGCAATACTGGTGACGCTGCCCTGTCGATATAAATCACGTGATCTATATTGCTTTTCGGCCCGGTCCAATACGGAAAAAAGCTGTATTGGACGAAAAGCAATATAGATCACGTATTTATATCGACAGGCTCATACGGAGTTTTCACTTCCGGTTATAAATGTTTGACGCTTCATCAAATGAAGAATGTTTTTTGAAAAATGCGATTCATTTTTATCATACATTTTAATTCCTAATGACGGAAAAATACTTATTTTGTTTATATGATTAGAATCGGAAATATTACACAGCCTTTCCGATGACAGTTTCAATTTATCATCCTTACATCATTTCCGTGCATAATAAAAACAAAGCAGACGTTACGAATGAAATGTTTAACAGTTTGAATATCTGATGTATTCTTCCCAAGTACTTTATGTCTGCTAGATACATTGAATAGAATTAGCATTTATTTGGTACTTGGACTGGAAATCAGAAATCTCATCAGTTTTGGCAGCGTGGAAGGATATAACTGATCAGTAAGATTTCCTATATCCTGATTCTGTTTAATGGTAAGTTCAAATCATTTAATAAAAGTGTTATGAACTGGCTGTTTCTGTATTGCCCTGGTATAGATTCTCGGTCAGCTGTATTGACCCTCGACTCTTCGAGTCTCGGGGCCAATACAGCAAACCTCGAATCTATACCAGGGCAATACAGAAACAGCCAGTTAATAACACTATAATAAAGACTCTTTTTTATTGAATCCTTGGTTTTCACTATGTTCAGGTGAGTACATATTTTTATCTATATTTTTCTATAATGAATTAAAAACTAAGGATGCGATTTATTTAATTTTGAAAGGTTAATTGTTTGTATTAAATATTGGGTTGTTGATTTAAATTATTTAAGAAACCGTCAGAAATGTCAAGTCACAGCATTTCTTGATATTCTACTTTAAAAGTCAAATAAGGTACCTTTGGCAAAAAAAAAACATGTTAAACGGTAACATAAATTGTTCTTGACAAAAAACATGTTAAACGAAAAAATAAATTTGTCTTGAAGTAAGTTTAGTTTGTAATAGTTTTAGTTTACTACTTTTTGTTTAATTATCTTACTGTATACAGATCTCGAATGTGCAGTTAAGTTTTAGTATTGCGGGCTGCCATAGATTTATTTATATGGGTGATAACTCAGGGTTTACTTACGACAAAAATGAGGGATCAATAATATTGTGTATTTTCACCAGTTTAGAAACAAAATAAGTCATGGTTAGTGTAATACATTTATTATTCAATGCATTAATGTGATTTCTGTATTATGAGAATTTGTTTATTAAGTATCCCAATAGTTTAGACTGATGCCTGTAGTTTAAGTGCATCTAAATATATTACTTCATTTTAATTATATATTACTTGAGAATAAATTCAGCTTAGTAGTCCCAGAATGTTTAATTTTAGTATGTGAGCTAGGTCACCAGAGATAACTTAAGTAGTTATCCCTCCTTGATAAGCACATTTGTTTACATGTGTTTGTTTTAATTAAAATATTTGTATGTAAACTTGTCGGAGATTAATTACATGTTTCATTGTGGCATGTGCTATGGAGAGTCATCTTAAACAATGAGGATTGTTTATATTTGGTTTTAATATTTTATAAAGCTGGTAAAAATTTAATGTTAAAGATTTATCGAAAAAAGACAATTAAAAATTTATGTCTGTTTGGTTAAGGCGCATTAAAATCATGTTCGATCTTCAGTAATAAACATCAGTAAGAATGAATTTCCTAGAAAATTTATATTTTATTTGGTTTTATTCTTCAAAGCCATATAAGGCTTAGTTTAAGAACTTTTGTGTGACTCATGATATTGTTAGTTTACTGCCTATTATTTAACTGATTATTTGAGTAAATTTTCTATGTCCAAAGACCATACCTCTGCACAAAATTATCAGACTGGAACAAAATTCCAACTTGTTCTGTAACTTGTCATGATAAAACTATATACTAATTATCAAATCAATATCTTCAAGAATGACAAACAAACCTACCACTAAATTCTTCAAACAATTTACCAAAGAAAAGGAAAAAAAAATCCAAGTATTTTATCAAAAATTTAATTCTAGGTAAAGGTCTTTAACTGAACAAAGAGAAAAGCTAAAATCGTGAAAATTGAAATTGACCTGTAACTTGTCATGATAAATCAATAAACCAAATATCAAATCAATATCTTCAAGCACGAAGAAAAAAAGTCTGGAAAACTGATTTGCCGGACTGACAGACAGACGGACGGAGTGCAAACCTA
Organism: Mytilus californianus; assembly: GCF_021869535.1. Taxonomy (NCBI): domain Eukaryota; kingdom Metazoa; phylum Mollusca; class Bivalvia; order Mytilida; family Mytilidae; genus Mytilus; species Mytilus californianus. The sequence continues at coordinate 5,682,303 of NW_026262673.1, forward strand.
AAGTCCCCTTCGACTTCGTCGGTAGGGGACTAAAAATGAATGTAACATGTATTTATTGAATGAACAAAAATTTACTTCATTTGTATCACTCTCATCTTCTGTCTCCTTGTTGATCTCGCTATCACTGACTTGGAAATTAGAAAATGGTGGACTCGCTGGACTGTTTTCCTCCTGTTGCCATGCCCATGGGTGTTGAGCCATCAAAACTTCTGCCAAGCTGTGTCTGTAAATAAATTTACAAAACATTTAATTCTAGGTTAAAGAAAGTGACGGAGACTCTACAACTACTGCATGGGTCATCAGCTTTGCCCTTACTTCAGTTGGTAAGCATGCTTCATAAATACATATATATCTCAGAACTTTCAGTTTGGTTCAATTTGTATTGTCAACCATAGTTGAAATTGACGGTCATGACTATTGATTGATTGATTGAATGATTGTTGGTTGCTTAACGTCCAGTGGCAAATATTTCATGCATGTTCAGGACGAGAACAAGTTAACAATAAATACAATAGGTAGGTCCTGTAATAGAGGCCGTCCGGGATGAAGGTCGGGGACATTTAGACTGCCACGGGAAAATGAGGGTATATTGGATAGGGACCGAAATTTAGCCTTGCAACAGGCCTCCTACGGACCCCCTAAAGAGTTGTTGCAAGGGTTCTTAACGTGCAAAGAACGTGGCACTCTCTTTACACGAGGCATCGGATTTAACGTACCCATTCTGACCGGACGTGACTGTGAACTTGTACATCCCGCACAGCCAAACGGACGCCCCACTTTAGCGAGGGTTTTACCGCCGGTCGGAGGAAGACCAATGGTGACCATATTTCTATTCCCCAGTCACCCTTGGGGGTCATGACTATTGAAAATCTCGCTTAACCTTCAATGTAAAGCAAAACTTTAAATAGGTTTTTTAGTGTGTTATAGTTTTAGTTTTTCGTGTTTCTGTGTTGCGGTGTTCGTTTTCTCTGACTTGTACATAAAAAAAAATGTAAGTGTCCTTCAATTTTTGAGTTAGGCTGTTGATACAACTTTGGTTCCCTTAGTCCTACTTTGAAAAGTTATATACTTCAAGTATATACACATATATTGTAGTTGTTTTTCCAAGCGTTGGTATTCCAGGTAAATAGTTAAATTTTTATTACGTGTTACATTCACAAATTTGCTTAACTTTTATGGGAGTACTAGTAAAAAGGGAACAAAACAGGCATTACAATATTAAAGAAAAGTTCACTTTACTGTTGCCTAAAATGTTGTTATCCCATGTACATGTAAGTTAGTGTGCATATGAGCTTGGAATGCGTTTTTATTGATCAATTTCTACTCATTGATAACATTTTGATTTTCTGTTAAAAAGGATCTATTGGGTGTGGCGTTGTCTATGTTATCCTCAAGATAAGAAAAAGGAGGAAAAGGCAACAGAAAACGATCCCTGAAAGAATGAAAGAAAGAAGGAAACAAAATGCACTTGCAGAAGAAAGTGTCTAGGTCTAAAATAAAAAATTGTTTGTTTGCTGTTGCCGACCCACTAAAATCGTTACAACTCAAAAATTTCTATTTACCTTTTTCAAACAGATTTTTTAGGATGTTTTTTTTTATATCTGGATTGATATTAAAACTATACAACAATATAAAAAAAGAAACTAAAGGAAGAAAACATACCAAGCAAAATATGACATGCACAAATAATAGATATTCTTTAATACCACTATTTTGAACAAGATTTTATTTAGCCTACATACATTGTACCGACCCATTTTTTAGCTGTAGTTGGTGTTCTGTTAAGGTTTCGTCGGGATTTGATAGAATTAATGAATGGTGACCAACAGTATGCTCAGCAGATGCAACAAATTAATGAACCGGCACCACAAAATATCCCTGTCCCTATTCCGCAACGACCTCAAAGAATAAGGAATAGACCTGAAGGCTATGGAAAAGGGCAAATGTAAAGAAATTGTACATACCTCTTGATGATGATATATGTCACCCTTTAAATAAATTGGGTTATCCTCCTGGTCTCCATCCCTTCCATGCACATTTTTGGCTATAATTTGTATACCAACAAGATATTTAATGTCTTTAAAATAAAGTAGATGTAATCCATTACTAATGTCTGTGTGTAACAGCGTATGATACGTCGCAACTAATTCTTTTGAAAAAGTGCTATTGTCCTTTAAAACATTGTTTACCTGTGCCATTTCCATAAAAATATCATTATCACCATCCATTTTATGGTGAGGCGTTTGTTGTCTTTAGGTTGCAACACTATTTTCTGGAATTACTTTAACGACAAATAACACTAGACAATGAGGTGCATATGCCATGTACATATAATTTCTATGACTAGGAGAGAACGTCTTCACGAGGTAAAGAGTTCACTGATATGTTCTCCGTACCCACAACGACAAAATTGTTTCCCATTTAAGCTGTCATCCTCGTTACAGTAAGAACGTACTGTCGCAAAGGACTTCTTAGTGCACTAACCTTCCGTGCAAGGGCTGTATAGCCAGTCAAGGTCGATAAAAACTTCCATCATCATCATGGTGCACTAAGAACAAAGTTTTTGCACTAAGGACACTAAACCGATGTTTTATGACCACAAACAACATGGATATAAGAAGATATGAGTATATAACTCATAAATATAAAGTTTAGTATCAATAGATATTATAATTTTGAAGTTAAATGACTTTTTAATCAGCGCGTAAAACTCGGCACGTGTCCCACGGCTACTTGCAAATTCCCATTTATCATGTTCAATCAATCTTATCCAATAAACAATTGTCTTTTAATCGTTACTAATTGATCTAGATGCTAGTTGTTGAATAAACAACATAACGTTTTATCGGGGCATATTTTCAACTTGATGAAAGAATAATTAAAATTTGATTTAGTGTTAACTTTACATTGCCTGTGTTTTATTTTGTAGTAAAGGAAATTGTTAAGTAATCTTTTTGGATTTTTATTTTAAAGAAGCCAGTTTTGAGTTACAATTTGAGAAAAAAAAATAGATTATGTACTATGTGAAATAGCATAATTGTTGAAGATGAATACCATTTTATTATAGAATGTAATAGGCATAGTGATGTAAGAAATCAATATATTACATGCATTAAGAAATATTATTGGCAAAATCCATCCACTTTTAAACGTATACAGTTGTTATCAGTTCACAATGTCAAAGAACTTAACAATTAAGGTAACTTTTTGTTCAATATCGAAAAAAATCCGTAATATGTAGTTGTATTCCTTATTCATCATATGCATTTATTATCATTCTCCGCCATATGTGTATTTTGTATAATTATATACTTGGCATTGACAGAACATCAAACCGGCCCACATATGTAACAAACTTTGTATATAAAAACAAGAAAGTTGTAAACAAATCATCACCCGATCATCCTATATTTGTTGGTCCTGTATTCTTTCACTTGGACGCCTCGTATTATACGTTCCACTCATTTCTGTCACATGTGAAAGCGGCACATCTCGACGCCAATGTAAAATATATTGACGTACGTAAAGGCTCTGACGACGAGTTTGGAATCACAAAAGCCATTGATAAAGTTTTCAACACTTCAGAAAGACTCTTGTGTACTAAACATATGATAGACAATGTAACAGACCATATGAAAAATAAATTCCCCTTAACAAAACAAGAACGTGCACATATTATGTCGGACTTGTTTGGTGAGGATGGTATCGTGACATCAAATGATACTATGGATTTTAATTTAAAATCCGCAATGTTTAAAAAATACTACACTTCTCCATACATTCGGGGCACAAAAACACCAGAGTAAAAAGATAAACTGTTCAAAAAAGCTACTAGCAAACAAGACTATAACAGACAAAATGGTTTCCTCATCAAATGGGTAACTCATAATTCCCAATGTGAAACGTCATGCGCGGAAGCCAGGTCAACGGCATAGACCAAAAAGTGCAGCTGCAAGAACAATGCCACGGTTTGCCAAATAATTGTACTTCACTGTTACATGGTGTACTATCTATATATGTATATCAATATAAATTGTCTTAAAAACTATGTTATAAACTGTTATATTTTAAAAATGCAATACACTGTTATATTTTGAAAATGTGTATCCTTATGTGTTGGATATTAATAAATGTTAACATAGAAACGAAGATATGTTTTTTTTTCATGAAATCATAAAAATTAGCATCTTCACAAGCCAAGGGTAACGATCCACTCCCCTCCTGTCCACCCTTGGCAGATTAAACCAACATTTGTGATAACACTGATGCGCAATCTATCGGTTGATTAAAGTCACGCCCATTCCGAATACATTATTCTTGATCAATGGTAGCACTTGAACTCTCTTCAGTGTGGAGGTGAAAACACGGTAGCATCTAGAGTCTACAAACTTGGTGAAGCAGGAAACGAAATTATACGTTGACATTCAAACATTTATGCAAGAAACAAATACAGGAACTTCTATCAGTTGATTAAGAACATTTAAATTGTCTCTAAATATTGTCGTATGGTTTAGGGGACAAAGACTTGTTGCGCAATCAGCACGTGGCAATTGTTTACCTACATTTTCTACATTTACACGTAATCATGTTGTAGACGCTTTTTGGTTTGATGCAGCCAGTTACGACTGCAACCAATGAAAATCGTTACCTCGTGGATCCAAAATTATTTCTTCATCCGCGAAGGGTGGAGAGAGGGGAGTGAATCGTAACCCTTGGCTAGCGAAGATGAAAATTGATTGGCAATTTATTGCTTTTTGAAGGACGAACTTAATAAAATAAATATTATTATACAGTTTTCCTTAATTCAGACTACAATCCTTAAAGTATGTAAGAAAATTTTAATTTTACCAAAAATAACTATTACAACATTGCTATTTTTTCTTAGAATATCTACCAAAAAAATAAGAAAATGGCAGGAGATACCCAAATGGACATAAATCATATAAATTGGACTATTTTCAAAGTTAAGCATTTGTTCAAACATACATGCTTGAAGATATATATAAGCTGTGTTTGAATCCAGACTGCATTCTTAAAATGTTTTTTTAATGTTTTAATTAAAGAAATAATACTTCTGATATTGTAAATAATCTGATATGTACCAATATAACAAAAATAAGAGACATTAAGGTTGATATTCTCATGATTAAACAACAAGTACAACACAAATTAAATCTGGGGTTCATTCGAGCAAACCTATTACCAATTATCGTGCAAAAGTAATGCTTGTCATAATTCAAATTCGAGCAAATGTACATGTAGGGTGTCCATGATAATGACAGATGAAAAAATACAAAGAATTACACTTTTACACATTTTTCACTAGATTATAAATCCAGAGGATTGGAGATTTTCTTTGTGGTCGTCTGATAGCTGTAATTTTACTGAATGTGGTAAAGTAACTAAATCGGGTATGAATTCGCCGTGAATTGTTTCACACATTGGGCCTTTGCATGATAGTATGCATTTGTTTGTTTTTTGTCACAAACCATTCATTTTTCTCACTGTTGTATTCTGGCCTGATTTACAGATGACGAATAACAATGTCATCAGGTGGATTTTTGTCTCAGGTGAACAATTTTTTTTTCACAACCATAGCATTTGGAAATAAGTCCACTCAAAAATGTAATTTCATTTTAATTGTCTTTTGTAAGTTTAACCATCGATAGTTTCAATTCTTTTTCTACTTTTAGCAGATTCATAATTAGAATGAGGTAAAAGATTTGTAGATTTATCCTTGGACACTTCTGTATGGTTTCTAACGTTAGAAATGATCCGTCGTATTTTGTGTGATTTGTAAGAATACTGAAGTAAAACTATATCATCATGAAAAAAACCAATAATCTTGGTTTGCATGGACATTTCTTTTGTTTTTGCGATTTCGAGTATGGAAAGGAACATGTCGTTGTTTGGTTGAACTCAACATTGTAGAAATCCCCATCTTTTGTTTTTACCGTAACACACGCTTCAGTAGGTGAATATTGCTCATCGTCAACAATTTAAAACTGACCAAATTCTGATGCTTTTTCGAGAGAAATATTAAATCTAGTACTTTAAACTGTTCTCTTTCGACCCTCAGATCGTTTATCAGGATCTTTTCCCTTGTCTACTATATGTGAGGAGGATTCGTTTGGCTGAAATAATGCGATTGTTACACTACTCGGGCCTTGCTCTCCAGAGCGGTATTGTCCAGCTAATTCAGTCATTAGTTCATCAATATTTTTTAAAGTCCTTGTCTCCATTTGAGATGTTTTCAATGCTTTGGATGGTCTGGTTCCGGATTTGACATACCCAAGGCAGTATCCTTCTATGCTCTTGGTTTTTTTCCTAACTGTGTATCGCTACCTAAGAGGTCATTTCATGTCAAATCACAAATGTAAATTTAATATCTTCGTCTTATAATAATGTTTCCTGTTCCAATCTTTACCTATACCTTGATCAGTTGTATGTCCTGTAGTTAAATGTGTGTACTGTTTTTGTTTACGTGTTGTATTACCCTCAATAATCATTTGATTCAAGTTTCTTTTGCATAATCTACTGTCCAATGGCAAAGTTAAATATACTGTTGCATTGGATTAGACTCAATTGACCAGTCCATTTGGGTCTGCTTGTATATGCTGATAAATTTTACTTTAAATGCCTTGTCTGTTTAACATGTTCGGGTCCTTTTATGGCTGACTATGCGGTAGGGTCTTTGCTTATTATCGAAGGCAGTGCTGTGACCTATAGTTGTTTATTTCTGAGTCATTTGGTATCTCTTGTGAAGAGTTGTCTCATTGGCAATCATACCATATATTCTTGTTTATATTAATATAAGAATGCATTAAATTGTCATCTCATATTTGGTAATTTATTTTGTGTACTTGGCCCCTTTAAAATTAGCCTCTCATTACATCCAGAAAACCACAAAACCACAGTTACAACAAAATGAAAACATTTTATTACTGTTTCAACATCCACTTTAAACTATCTGCCACATCTGGGGCCTCTTTGTTGCTGATGTTCCCTATAACCCTAGTTTGCTTTGGTCTTCTTTTTTTGGTAGATGATATGTCTAAATATGCCCAATCCAGTTTTGCCTTGTAATCGTACCTTAAACTTAGGCGACTGCCAAGAGGGTTGATGGGTTACAAAACCCTCTTGGCCTTCTTTATCAGATGACATATAAATAGGCTTTAAATCCTCCGTAATTTTGGCCTTCTTGACCGCACTAATGTTGTGTTTTTCTAGTGCCACAAGTCTTCTTTTTGCTTACAGCGACGTAAAATGCCATCTAGATGTTCATATCTGTTCTCTGATACATTGTAAGCATACAGTTTAAACATTCTGCCACCTTCAACAAGACGGGCGAAAGCTGTGAAATGCCTTATACCACTTTGATCTCTACTTAATTCCATTAAGTTTATCCAATTAATCAACATATCTGGGTTTAAACCATTCAGATATTAAACAAATGCAGCGATCATAAATTTATCCCAACGTTTTAATTTTTTTTTCCAAAATAACTTTCTAGTGTTGTAAGGCCACAATCTTGCTGGCCCTACAACATCCTGTAAATCTCTCAATAACTTGTATATTTCCTTGTTTCTAGTCATCTTGTGAATGAATAAACTCTGCAAATTGTCGAAATTCAGCTGATACATATTGTGATTCTGAATCACTTCGGTATTTGACGGAGTGGCGTGTCTTTCATGTGTGTTATAACGCAAGACGCACGTATGTTTTTAAATTTCGCAATTTCAAAATACCTGGAGTAGTAATCGACAATGAGTAGGTAGTTTTTATCTATTTAAAAAAAATGCCTGTAACAACTGTCATTCACGGTAGTTCCGGAGTTTCATTTTCTGACATCGGCTCTTTTGTAATTGATTTTCTGTGATACTGTGGTAATGCTAACTCCAAAGCTATAAGATAACGTCTTCCAATAATAAATCTTGACTAATGCGGATAAATGTCATAAATAATTCATTCATCGGTGTCATCTCCTGCATTGGTCCTTGTCTGTTTTTAGATCTGTTAGGTTCAGAACCCCAAGGGTGTCTGAGGAATAGAAATATAATCACTTGGTCTTCTTCCGACCGGCAGTAAAACGCTTACCAAGGTGCAGCGTCCGTTTGACTGTGCGGGTTGTACACAGCCAAAGAACCCTTGCAACAACTCTTTGAGGGGTAAGTAGGTGGCCTGGTGCAAGGCAAAATTTCTGTCTCGATCCAATATACCCTCATTTTCGTTGGCAGTCCAAATTTCCCCGACCTTCACCCCGGATGGCCTCTATTGCAAGACCTACCTTTTGTATTTATTGTTAACTTGTTCTCGTCTTAAACATGCATGACATATTTGCCACTGGACGTGAAGCAACCAACCAATCAATTTCGGCTTCAGGTCTTTGTTCCAGTATATTAGTTTGTTGACTGATTGACCAATATATCCTCATAAGCACTTAAATTGTGGAACTGTACGACCTGTATTGAATTTGAATTTAGCTGGATCTTCTTTCACATTATTGACATCAAGATACATATTTCACTACAGTTTTATTGACAGAGGTCTTTGCAAGTGCACTACCGTCTTGTTCATTTAAGGGCATACGATTCAGTTTTGATCTCATATTGAAATGTTGATGAAAATTTGCATATAGGCTATTTTTTACCCGATTAAGTCAAATATGTAATAAAAAATATACCTTTCCTTTCGAAAGAATTACATAACTTTTTTGTTTTAAAAGATAAACACAAGCTGTTTTTGTTAAATTATTTGTAATATCTATTCTATATAAGTATCCTATAAATTTGTGCATTTTTTTTTTTTTTTTAGAAATAACTCATTTTTATCAAATTTTCTTGAATTTAGAAAAAAAAACGTCATTTGTTGCTGTATATTTATCAAATTTAAAAAAAATGCATTATTGACTTTTTTTATGAAAATTGGTACAAATAATCTTCATACGTATTTAAACCAAATGTCATTTTAAAAACGAGGGGTCCATGAACTTATTTACAAGTTAAATCAGTTTGAATGATAAAAATCAGTCGAAAAATGCATCTTTCCCGATATGTCACAGTTTGACGTCGCGAAAATAACATTTTACGTTAGCAACGTCATAACATCCTCTGTACCTGTATCATATGCCCTTAATGTGCACTGAAGAAGCTCAATATCAGACTGAAAAAAATGTTTTGATTTTTTAGTACATAGTTTTCTATTGAAGGTTCAATCCAGTATGTTTTACTGTTTGTGTAGTTGCTGAAACAGTAGTTGCATTTACATGGACATCAAAATCCGTTTTGACCGATTGATTGTTGATTGCTTAACGTCCAGTGGCAAATATTCCATGCATATTTAGGACGACAACAAATTAACAATAAAAATAATAGGTAGTGTCTGTAATAGAGGGGTCAGGATTAAGGTCAGATAAATTTAGACTGCCACAGGAAATGAGGGTATCTTGGATAGGAACAGACATTAGTCATTGAAACAGGTCACCTAAAAACCCCTCAAAGAGTTGTTACAATGATTCTTAACGTGCAAAGAGCGTGGCACTCGAGGCATGTCTTATTGTCCAATAATTTCCAGCTTTTATTGCTTATACTGTCACGTTTATCTTCTAGTACTTCTTTAACCACACTTAAATCTGCTTCTGCCCCGGCCAGTTCTCGTTTGTGCTTTAAAATTTAAATTGGATTCCACGTTCTCTTCTGCACTTCTAATTCCCGTTTATTTTGTTCTCATTTTATCTATATACATGTTTTTGCTAAATTTTCCTGATCTGTGGCTTGTCTTTGTAAAGTGACTAGGGTGCCTAGATAAGCTCTGGTGACTTAACTGACTCGTTTTGCTCCGTTGACTTGACTGAATAGCTTTGATTTGGTGACTTACTGACTAGATTTGCTCTGGTGATTTACAAAACGATGGACTGGAGACCCAGGTAACCAACATATAACACAAACAACTAAAATGTACACACATCAACGAACAGCTCAAACTCCAAAATATTGTAGGTGAAAACAGGTGTTCTGGAAGGATAAGCAGTTCCTGCAAGTTATAAATAATGTTCTGTGAAGGAGGAGAGACATCTATGACAATTCAATGGAGATCATTTAAAGCAGTTGTAATAATTATTCAGTTAAAGATCTGATGTCCTCAGAAACTAACGGTAAGGTAACAACTATTTAACTTTATAAATGTAAGGGGCGGGGGTTATGACTCTTTTTAAAAAAAAAAATTCTGATCCCCAATTTGCTGAAGAATTTTTTTTTAGGTCAAGCAGATGACAAAAAGAAATATTCTGAATCCCGATTTTCTCAATACCTTATAGTGTTTAATCTTGAAAAATATAATTTGATTGAAAGCGTTGAAAAAACTATATAAAATTGATCGCACTTTGCATGAACAAAATTTCTGACTCGGACAAAAAAACTTACCCCCCCCCCCCCATTTTTTGGAAGTTAAATGGTTGCTCCCTAATACAAGAAGTCATAATTGTGCTGCAATTAAAAGTGGCCATTACATGTCTAAGTGAAAACATAACTAAAAAATTGTAAAAGTGACGGTACCCAAATTTGTACTTGCTCTGAGTATTGTGGTAATAAGCATTGTTTGAAAATTTCATAACATTTTGTTAAGGCAAACTTCAGTTAGAGAACAGAAACGAAATCTTCAGCAATGTTTCAATTTGTAAAGGGGCATAACTTTAGAACGGTAAAGATGACGCCACCAAAATTCGAACATGATATGTGTTTTGTGGTAATTGGCATTGTGAATAAGTTTAATAACATTAGGTTGAGGCAAACTAAAGTTCGAGAACAGAAACCAAAAATTAAGCATATTTTCTATTTGTAAAGGGGCATAACTCTAGAACGGTAAAAAGTGACGCCATCAAAATTCATACTTGATCTGTGTTTTGTGGTAATAAGCATTGTGTATAAGTTTCATAACATTTGCTTGAGGCAAACTAAAGTTAATTCCTTGAGGCAAACTAAAGTTAAAGAATGGAAACCAATTTTGGGACGTACAGACGGACAAAAGTAAAACGTAATGCCCCTTCCACTACGGCGGGGGCATAAAAAAGTGACGAACCAAGTTCCTACAGAGTCAACAAGTGGCAGAAACAACATAACACTTCATTCTTAGCGAAGGTAGCATCACCTTCCCTTACCCTGTAATTACAAGTAACAGATTGATTGATTGTTGGTTGCTTAACGTCCAGTGGCAAATATTTCATGCATATTCAGGACGAGAACAAGTTCACAATAAATACAATAGGTAGGATCTGTAATAGATTAAGGGATTAAGGTCGGAGAAATTTAGACTGCCACGGGAAATGAGGGTATATTGGATAGGGACAGAAATTTAGCCTTGTAACAGGTCACCTACGGACCCCTCAAAGAGTTGTTGCAAGGGTTCTTAACGTGCAAAGAGCGTGGCACTCTCTTTACACGAGGCATCGGATTTAACGTCCCCATTCTGACCGGACGTGGCTGCAAATTTGTACATCCCGCACAGCCAAACGGACGCCCCACTTTAGCACGGGTTTTACTGCCGGTCGGAGGAAGACCAATGGTGACCATACTTCTATACCCCAGTCACCCTTGGGGTGAACACAAGTAACAGACATGACATGCCAGTGTATAAAGGTATACAGGTAGTTGCAAACGGTTTATACCCCTTATGTTTCCAGACTGAAATTATATCTTAATGTTTAGCGAGTGTTTTATCTGTGCATTGCAAGGGTTGCAATACGCAATTGACATTTGATACTAGTCCTAAATTACCAGAAAGCAGGAGATAAGATGTCAATGTTCGAGCAGTTTGGGGGAAGTTTTGCAGCTGGAAAATGTCCTTATTTAAATGAGATTTTTAGCTCTCTCCAATCACCTGTATTTCACAGCCCGCATTTTAGGCCAGTGAACAAGATAATTGGAAGTGGTGGAGAAGTGTTCTTGATCAGAGTATGTTAGAAGCTGGCCAAGAAGCGCGACAAATTGCAATTGAGAAAGGTGATTTTCACAATGAGAACAATAACTGTAATTATGGATGGAAAATAGTCTAAAAGAACTCACAAACTAAAATATGATCTCGGAAGTGATGCTATATTTGTAAGAAAAGAAACCAACACATTACTAGTATTGCATATTGATGTTCGTAATCTCTATAGTTATATCTGAAATATGGCCAAAGGTAAACAATAATCCGTAAAGCCACATTCTTGCTTCAGAAACTGGAACCAGTATAGCCGGACCATGGAATCTGACATCATTATTGAGAATATGGTTTTCGTAACATGATTATGTTCCAATGCAAACAAAAACTATATACCTGTCATAAGAGCTATATAACTTAATTCGGATCTGTAACGTAAAGATAATTATGTCTCAATCTATTTCATGTTAAAAGTGTCTGTTTAAATAAGATTGATGTATTTCCATGGAAGAAATGTTCAATGTTCATTTAAACACATAATATATATAAATAGGGATATAGTTACGATACTGTTGTCAGGTCTTTGACGATGGCATATTTTGGTTTAAAAATTGATTCACTCATAGGGTCTTTGCATCGGAAATAAACACCTTTATTCTAAAACCAAGCATAATATGGGTTATGTTCTTCTCATATGTTTTAAGAGGGTATGATACTAAACCCCTAACGGGAGGAATTGTGTTAGATTTTCATACGATGAAGACAAAATCTTTCAATTAGTTTAATTGAGGTCTGGAGCTGGCATGTCAGTAACTGCTAGTAATCCTTTGTTAATTTATGTATCATTGTCATTTTTCTTAGTTTCTTTTGTTACCTATTCTGACAACGGACTCGGGACTTCTTTTAAACTAAGTTTTACTGTGCGTATTGTTGTGTTTGTTTTTTCTGGATTGGCTAGAGGTATAAAAGGGGGGGGGGGTTGAGATCCCACAAAACATGTTTAACCCCGCCGCATGTTTGCGCCTGTCCGAATTCAGATGCCTCCGACCTTTGTAAGTCTTGTATGATTTTTAATTTTTAAGTTACATGATGTAGTCACCTTTCACTTAAAAAAACTTGAGAAACAAGAAACAACTTCAATTTGCAACATTCCGATCTTCAAGATGAAACAAAATTTCAGGAGATTTTATCGGTGGCAACTATTGGAAAAATTATTAGCACTCCATTTCTAAAGCTTACTGAGAGCAAAACTTAAGCAACACACATTTTGGATTTGAATCAAATTTTTTTACAATTACAAATAAATTAAAAAAATTTAAAGAATCCAAATGACTTAATATCAGGTGAAACTGTTTAAATCACTGAAGTTCCGCCATGTAAAGATGACATCTTTGATGCGGTATTTTTTAAAAACATATGTTAACAGATTCAGATTTTTAATCAGAATCAGCTAGTTGAATGTCCACTCATCTTTATCCAACTGTCTCGCCTCTTAAAAAATCAGTTACAGAAAGGCTGCCATTGTACAAATAGCGAAACAATACGCGACGAATCATTAACGGTTCCGTAACATAATCGTACAAGTGAAAAGAACTCATAGATTTCAAACAGATTCGCCACTTAAAACCAAATGCATCCATTGAACACATCGAGGCCACTTTATTGTGATTTAAGAACAAAACTGTCGAATGGATTGATTTAATAGATCCTCAAATTAAACATGATAAAATAACACAATGACAGGATGTATCAGTACAGATCAACGCCATATATATCACAGAAACACACAAAGAAAAGGCATTTTGTAGCAGGAACAATTCTGCTGGTGATTCGGGGATGCGGACCACAGCTTATTCTAGTTTGTGAACTGATTTATACGGAGACGATGGATGCCAAATGTAATAAAAGCGCTATATAATATCTATGTAAATGAAAACCAAAAACAGTGAAAATAATATATAATTTAATCAACAATTACAACTTTTATTATGTAATCTAAAAGTAGAGAAATGGAGCATTCAATGACTTCAATGTTTACCCGTATTGAGAAGGCATATGGCAGTTGCACTAACCTTAAAGGGTGATTGGAAAGCACGGCATTTCTAGGTTGGACTGAACGTCAGTCCTCAGATAATTCAACATAATAATTTCAAACCAGTTATATAAAATATATAAGTTTCCGAAGAAGGTAATAAATGTTTTGCGACGATTCAAATACTAAACTTTAGAATATAAACAAATATCATTAACCGATGAATTCAAAATACCAATATCTATACAATTTAACAAATATGTACTGAATAAGCATCATGTAAATTATTAAATAAAGAAATATGAAATTTAGAGTTTAAACAAGGGAAATAACAATTACATAACAATCCTGTCTGCCATAATTTAGACAAATCACATTAGCCAATATGAGAGACGATATTAAATCTGGTCTATGTTCCAGCTTTGATAAGTGTTTGGTATTACTATAAATTTTCACTTCTACGTACTATGAACATTAAAAATATTTTTTTTTGTAAAAATATTTCCTTTCTGCATTTGAACTGTACATGTATACCTAACAACAAAATTATTTTCATTTACCTGTGTTTAAAATGATCCCAAATGGCGGATTTTTGTTCAAGCTTATCATACAAAAATTTGGCGAGGAATGCTGCAACTTCATTGGCAGCATTTCAGGTTTTGAAAATACGAGACCTGAAAAAGTTGGTCAAGGGGAATAAATTGAAGTCGATTATCAACAGGAACTCCTATTTAGTGCAAGGAAACCATACGGGAGTGCAATACGGAAAAATTATAAATAATTCAGAAACTTAAATAGTAATTCTTTTTTCCAGATAAGATTTCATGCCAACCTCATGGGAAAGAGGATCTTTTTGACCACAAACACAGATGAAAACTGCATTGTCCATTGCTTTGAATGGGGATGGAAGGTCATGCTTTGAGGTTAAATGATTGTGGAAGAATGAATGACAAAGTTATGGAATAATGCAAATGTTTAAGTTAAATATTGTTTTATCTTAAATTTGAACATTGCATAATTACAGAGTACTGACACAATAGCCCGGATTAGGAGAAAGAAAAACAATAATGTTTATAATCCTTCATTTATTGAAAATTTGACATAGGTACTAAGCTAACAGCAATGGTAGAGAAAAAGGATATGTTGTATCATATCAATGCAAAGTTACATATTTTGAGATGATACAACAATGGTGATAGTGCTTGATTAATCGGTGACTGGGGAACACCTATTACAGTTAACCCTACCAGACCATTACAAATTGAAACCCCTGCAGTCCCTACTGAAGCAGCCAAGAAGAGAAAAACAACAGCAGAGGATGTATATGAGCTTCAGGTGATGATTTCACTGGCTCTCTGTTGTGTACAAAAATTTTTTTTAACATATTTTAGGAGTCCGGCAACTCCAAAAGTCGTGTGAACAGGAACTAATTCCATGATTAAAAAGTTCCTTGGGATGGACAATCCCAAGGACTAACAGTCAGAAAAAAATCCAGACACGGTATATCTGGTTTAAAGAAAACAAAAAAAGAAACCTGCTTTGGAGACAGAAGTCCGAGGATGTCCTCTTACAAGCAGTACTTTGCCTAAATTTGGCGGATCACAATTTTGCAAAATATAATTTATTAACCCTTTCAACGCTATTTGCGGCATAAGTATTTTGTTGTTGTTCGGGATCGACGGCCGGTATCGTGTTTATATCACCCGGAAGGCCTCTAGATTTTAGTTCATGTTAAAGGGCTATGTCCAGGTCGCGATTGCGCTCATAAACGGGGGACTTTTTCTGGAAAATATCGCGCCCGGCATAGAAATAAAACTAGAAGCTCCAAGGAGCATGTGTCGCTCACCTGATATTTTATTTACAATTGATGCATGAAATAATGCAACCGTTATACTTTTGCTTTAGTTTCAGAAATATAAGTCGAAAACTGCATTTCCCCCCATATTCTATTTTTAGCCATGTCTGCAATGTTGGTTGGCAGGCAGGGTCATCGGACACATTTTTTAAACTAGATACCCTAATGCTGATTGAGACCAAGTTTGGGTAAATTTGTCTCAGTTGTTTCGTGAGAAGACTTTTGTAAAAGATTACAAAAATTTACGAAAATTTGATAAATTTGACTTATAAAGCCAATAACTCCTTATGGGGTCAATTGACCATTTTGATCATGTTGACTTAATTGTTGATCTTACTTTGCTGAACATTATTGCTGTTTACAGTTTATCTCTATCTATAATAATATTAAAGATAATAACCAAAAAACTGCAAAAATCCCTAAAATTACTAATTCAGGGGCAGCAACCTAACAATGGCTTGTCTGATTTGTCTGAAAATTTCAGGACAGATAGATCTTAACCTGATGAACATTTATACCCACTGTCAAATTTGCTTTAAATGCTTTAGTTTCAGAGATATAAGCCAAAAACTGCATATTACCCCTAAGTTCTATTTTTAGCCATGTCGGCCATGTTGGTTGGCAGGCGGGGTCATCGGACACATTTTGTTAACTAGATACCCTAATAATGATTTTCACCAAGTTTGGTTAAATTTGTCTCCGTAGTTTCAGAGGAGAAGATTTTTGTAAGATTACAAAAATTTCCAAAAATTTGTTAAAAATTTACCCTAAAGGACAATAACTCCTTAAGGGGTCAATTGACCATTTTTGCTATGATGACGTATTAGTAGATCTTACTTTGCTGAACATTATTGCTGTTTACAGTTTATCTCTATCTATAATAGTATTCAAGATTATAACCAAAAACTGCAAAATTTCCTAAAATTACCAATTCAGGGGCAGCAACCCAACAAGGGGCAGTCCGATTTGTCTGAAAATTTCAGGGCAGTTAGATCTTGACCTGATAAACAATTTTACAATGTTAGATTTGCTCTAACTGCTTTGGCTTCAGAAATATAAGCCAAAATTTACATTTTACCTCTATGTTCTATTTTTAGCCATGGCGGTCGTCTTGGTTGGCTGGCCAGGTCATCGGACACATTTTTTAAACTAGATACCCCAATGATGATTGTGGCCAAGTTTGGTTAAATTTGGCCCAGTAATTTCAGAGGAGAAGATTTTTGTAAAATTTAACGGACGACGGACGCCAAGTGATAAGAAAAGCTCACTTGGCCCATTTGACCAGGTGAGCTAAAAATGAGAAAAAAATTATGACGCCAGAATGGCGGCGTTCATTGACGACGAAGAACGAGACGATTTCATAAATGAATATTTTGGTAATTCAGACGACGATAGTGATTTTTGACCTGAACGATTTAATTGATAATAATGTTATACTGTGCGAAAAAGTGTTTGAGCAGGACGATAAAGACATTAATGTTGGGATAGATGAGGAGAATGGTTGGTCGAGAATTGACGAGCCCCCTTTTTGCAAATATGTCACATAGGTAAAAATACTTTTGTATATGTATATCAATATAATGAACATATATACCAAAAAATAATCACATTATTTCAACGATGACTACAGTATAGACCATTAACTCACACAACTATCTCGTAGAAATAATAGAAATTGCTCATTGGAAAGCACTTACCTGTAATCGAGTTTTTTTACCTGTACAAAGATAACAAGAGCCACACATATGTGAAAATTTTATTCAACAATCTTCACTTGTAAGAATTATCAGTTGTACACTGAAAACAACAAAGATTCCACATTGTACACCGCGCACATGCATACGAACGTTCCACTTTGGCAAGGGTTTAACTGCCGATCGGAAGAAATACAACACTGCCATATTTTTAATCCCCCTGAGGCAAATCAATCTTCCCACGAATATGATTTGTTTGAAACATGAATAATTACATTAGATGATGTTTCTATATAATAAGTTATTCTGATTGGCTAACAGCAATATCGCGTCATTCTGCAATCAACCTTCAATTCACGAGCTTCTCCAATAGAGTGCACAGGTGAAAAACTTGATAGTAATCGTGTTTTAATGGTCATAGCGAAAAATGTAATTATAAGTATTGAATGATTCTTTAAGTAATTTCATAGGTTTGTAATAGCGTTGACCATGCGCACATTTTTAGAATGAAGCGCGTAAGCGCTTCATACAAAATGTACTTCCGTCAACGCTTTTACACCCCAATGAATTTACAAAAAAAACCATTCAATTCTTAAGTAAAGGATTTAATAATATGATTGATTGATAGCTGCTAAACGTTCAATGGCAAATATTTCATGCACGAGACCAAATTAACAATAAATACAAAAAGTATGTTCTGAATTGAAAGCTATCAGGAACCAAGGTCTGGGACATTACGACTACCACTGGAAAATGTGAGTAAGAAGGATACGGACATACATTTTGCCAACTACGGACACTTTAAACAGCTGTTGCAAAGGATCTACCGTCCCATTACGTGGATAATACACACGACAGAATTATTTTCGAGTGAGGTTGGCCAGCATATTTTCTGTTTAACCCGCATCAAACCCTAAATTATGACATTTAAAAAAATTTCCACCATTGACATACAGGACCATGTAGATGTGTGAAGCATTTAATTAATACTAAACAATTATATGTCAATACTTACACAACACCCTTATCAAAGTGTTATGAATTATAAATATTTGATTGATTGATTGATTGTTGGTTGCTTAACGTCCGATGGCAAATATTTCATGCATATTCAGGACGAGAACAATTAAACAATAAATACAATAGGTAGGTTCTGTAATAGGGGCTTCCGGGATTAAGGTCGGAGAAATTTAGACTGCCACGGAAAATGAGGGTATATTGGATAGGGACAGCAATTTTGCCTTGCAACAGGTCACCTACGGACCCCTCAAAGAGTTGTTGCAAGGGTTCTTAACGTGCAAAGAGCGTGGCATTCTCTTTACACGAGGCATCAGGTTTAACGTCCCCATTCTGACCGGACGTGGCTGCAAATTTGTAAATCCCGCACAGCCAAACGGACGCCCCACTTTAGCAAGTGTTTTACTGCCGGTCGGAGGAAGACCAATGGTGACCATACTTCTATTCCCCAGTCACCAAACCCGTGCTAAAGTGGGGCGTCCGTTTGGCTGTGCGGGATGTACAAATTTGCAGCCACGTCCGGTCAGAATGGGGACGTTAAATCCGATGCCTCGTGTAAAGAGAGTGCCACGCTCTTTGCACGTTAAGAACCCTTCCAACAACTCTTTGAGGGGTCCGTAGGTGACCTGTTGCAAGGCTAAATTTCTGTCCCTATCCAATATACCCTCATTTCCCGTGGCAGTCTAAATTTCTCCGACCTTAATCCCTTAATCTATTACAGAACCTACCTATTGTATTTATTGTGAACTTGTTCTCGTCCTGAATATGCATGAAATATTTGCCACTGGACGTTATGCAACCAACAATCAATCAATCAATCTATTCCCCAGTCACCCTTGGGGGGTAAATATTTGATTAACGATGCTTCATTACAAGTAAGGACCGAAGACTTATCCTTTATATTGGAGAGAAGCAAACACATTTTGCTGTTACAGTATACAATCTAAATAATTATGGTCTTCTGTACTAATTGAATTCTGTTTGGATGATGATTGGAGTTTTTAACGACCATGACTGGATAGAGAGCCGGATACAGGTTATAATGATGTAATCATAAAGTAATTTTGTCGTTAGTAGTTTACAGGACAGAATCTTCAAATAATTTTGTAGGTCATGCTATTCTAAGTTTGGGTTTGTTTTCAAGTTTATCTGTGGCATTCTTGTATTGAGTTACCTGTATTTGAATAATGATCGACAATCTGACAAAACTAACTCCAACGCTGTACAGTCTACGTTGTTGTATATGAAAATACCCGTGTTAACATATACTCCAAAACCTAGGAAGTAGGGGTTATCTCCCATTTGTTACTACAAATTAATTACTCATCACAGAAAACCAATTGTTCCTTGTTTTTCGGGGTATTTTTTTTGTTCCTTCAAAAACTAATAGTATTTTAAAGTAAAACAGCAACAACAAATTTATCAAATTGAATTTATTATGTTCATTGTTTACTCGACATTGAAAGCTAACAAATGATATAGATATAGTTTAATCTTCACCTTGTCTAGTAGTAATTAAAGGTAAAACAATTCTTGTACATGTACTTGCATCTCGTAATGTACATTTTTAATTTATATAATAGTTGTCTATTTTATGAACTGAACTGGAAAAGCATTGCGGTAGTGCTGTTAGTTTAATATAAAGGACCATTACAGTAATATTTTGAAGCTATTACTAAGATAATAAAAATGGTGCTTATTGTAAAAATTCCATTTTCATTCCAATAAAAGTTTTAAGGTTGGTCATTTCTATGTTCAATGTACAAATGTTGTATACAAAATTAAACGCCATGACTTTTGAACCTTCAGAGAATAAGAATTTGTATTAGTTTTAAAATCCAGACAATAGGATTGTTTCTTAATAAACAAAAAACAAACAAACATATAAATAAATAACAAAACGATAGATAGAAAACAATACAATAATGTAGCATTGAAAAAAATAACGATTATACAACATACCTCCTCTATTAAATTATCATTTCAAATATCTTGAAATATTACATTATAATGTTATTCGCCAATCACACACAGTTCATATATTGTTAATATAGTTGTTTCTCTCATTATACATTTCACTTATGCTGTTAACAATGATAATTAATTATTAAATATATCACATTCTTCACAAGAAGACTAGGTTTATCAAGTTCTGATCATGTTATGACATAATGAAATTCATCTTCCACCTCTTTATGGCATAAAGGACATATACATACTATTTTCTAATGCTGTTTTATTGTGGCCTATGGCAAATATTGGCAAAATTGATGATTTATACAAAGGAAAAGAGTATATGTGTTTTCATTCTTGATTTAATTTGATATAATGAATAGCAAAAAGCTTTGAATTTTATTTGTTTCAAAAAATTAAATGACATTAATCAGATGAGGAACAGCCAGAAATATTTTGACCCCTTGGGTAATTCTATGAATCTAGCAAAAAAAACCCTGTTTTAATACTTTAACAAATGATTTTTTTCTCTTCTTGTTATATAAAGGACAATTCACTTTGAGATGATTTTAATCTTTGATAGAATTTGATGAATGTTATAAACAGTAATGACATAGTCTATTGATAATCAATTTCAACAATTTGTAGTTCTGATTGACTTTTGTATAAATCATTAATTTTGCCAATATTGGCCACTGTCCATAAACGACCATTTGCCAAGCTATTAACATTGACTCTGCAGAGCATGGCATATATATGTGCTAATGCAGAGTCTTCTTTGCCGGGCCATTTAAAATTTTCACCACTAGGCTGCATGTATTTAATGGAGGCCCAGTCCTTGTCGTCTCCTTTGATGGCAGTCACCACTCCTGGATACCATCGATCCTCAAATGCAACTGCATAATAGGAGTTTATCTCCCATATTGTTTCTGTACCTGGAAGAATAAATGTTATAACAAGTTCATATATATTTCATCTTTATTCATTTTCAATTTAATGTCTTTTAGTTATATAATGATTAAGTGTTTATATCAAAAGGTCAGGGTTTGCAACTTGCATGATTATATCACAAGCATCTGAAATAGGTAAAATATAAGGAAGGGGTTTGTAGTGGTTTTAAAAACCACAGCTGTAAATGTATCATCAATCTTATTATCTATTTATTTTAGCAAGTGGTGTCCACCAGCTGTTGATGCTACTATAATCCCATTATATTGACATATGCATCTAATCAACACAAAACAAAATTGTAAACAGGAAATAAGGTTACAATTTTTAAAAAGGAATTTCCAAAATGTCAGCTAATTTTTTGAGGGAATGGCAATTTATCTTTTACCAGTTTAAAAAAAAATATTGAATATATTATTTGGAGAAGAAAATTTTATGAAATCAGATTTAACTATTTAGTCTTAATGATCAGTCAAATGACATGTTTTGATAATTATTCATTAAATACATGTGTGCTTACCTTCCTCTGCAGTTACATCATGATCAAATTGGGAATTTGAATCCTACAAAGAATAAATAAATTTAATTATTTGATTTGATCTAAAACAGAAATAAAATATAAATGCTAGAACACTAATGACATGTAAACTATTTTATTATAATATATACAAAATATAAGTATAGAGAATAGGTATTTTATAAACAAAATTAAGGCGCAAGGAGGGCATATGGACAAACAAACAATATGAGTACATGTATATAAACATTTGGTTAACAATAATGTAAACACACTTGACGTTACATTTTTCAGCCAAATTGCTTTTGTATCTGTTGATTTTTAAAAATATTAAGTGATTTTACATACAGGTCTATCATATATAACTCAATACTTTTTTTCTTATTTCTTGTCATTTGGCATGTTTTAGTGCACAACTCATTGCAACTGAATTGTCAGGATTTTTTTAACTTCAAAATAGCAATAACATGAATAAGAAGGAATGATATATGAAAGAATCACATCACAGTTTAAGTATGGTTAACCGATTATTTAAGTGTTGTAAATTGTCTTCTTCAAATAATTTGCTTCTATAATTTGCTCGTCTTAATTTGTTATTTTATAAATTGAAAAATAATTTTTACTAATAATCTACATATAAACTAACAACTGAAAATAAAATAAAGCATTAATCATGTTTAAGTATTACTTGCTCTTAAAAGTAATTGTAAACTCACCTCAGGTTCACTAACATCAGTAATCACTTCCTCAGAGGCATCCTTCTCTGTTTCATTCGTTTCTTTTGAATCTAAAAAAAATGAAAATAGTACAGAATAAAAAGAAATGTACTATTCTTGAAAAAAGGTGGAACAATATCCGTAATATGCACTTCTTTATTAGAAACATAAATTTAGATGATGTGAAAAGTTAACTATTTGTTTGCAAAGGTCTGAATTTCCAAGAAAAATTAGTATAAAAAAAAATTTGTCTTCCATTAGTAGGTTTCTGTTTGGTAAAACAATTAATCACACTTTATCAGTCAAAAAATTTAACCATAACAAATGTATTAATTTCCAAAAAAAGCCATTATACATATCCATGTTAACAATATGAAAACAGGAATTGTAGAAAATACTGCATTACAAATGTACTACTTAATAAATTTAGCTTAAAATTTTATGATAAAAATGAATGTATTTAATAAAAAAAAGTTACCATGTATCAATTTAGGTTTTGCCCCCCCAAGGGTGACTGGGGAATAGAAGTATGGTCACCATTGGTCTTCCTCCGACCGGCAGTAAAACCCGTGCTAAAGTGGGGCGTCCGTTTGGCTGTGCGGGATGTACAAATTTGCAGCCACGTCCGGTCAGAATGGGGACGTTAAATCCGATGCCTCGTGTAAAGAGAGTGCCACGCTCTTTGCACGTTAAGAACCCTTGCAACAACTCTTTGAGGGGTCCGTAGGTGACCTGTTGCAAGGCTAAATTTCTGTCCCTATCCAATATACCCTCATTTCCCGTGGCAGTCTAAATTTCTCCGACCTAAATCCCTTAATCAATTACAGAACCTACCTATTGTATTTATTGTGAACTTGTTCTCGTCCTGAATATGCATGAAATATTTGCCACTGGACGTTAAGCAACCAACAATCAATCAATCAATCAATTTAGGTTTTGCAGCCTGTATTTTCTGTTGATTTTTGCCTTTCTTTCTTTTCTGCTTAGAAGTGGAAGGCTCTGTGGGTGGTATAAGCTATCAAACAAAAAAATATAATGTTTACCATCAAAGCATTTTTTGTCAAACACAGAATTTAAATGGATACTATGATAATAATAATAATCTTTATTTCAAGAGGTATGTTCAATTAGTATAAACACTTCTCGCACTCAATTCACTATCCTACCAAATTCTACATAACAAGATAACATAAATCATACAGAATAATAAATTCATAATTTTATAAATTCATTGAATGTATCAGGGATTTTCCAGTAAAAACTTAAAACAATGTTTTAAAAGTCATTATATTTGTCATTTAAATATAAATTCTGGGACAGATCCATATATACATATAAGGCCTTGTAATAAATTACAAAATCAGTAAATATAAGCCATGATGATCTTTATAAAAGTGTAGATGATGGGAGTTCAATAAGGTCGGTCAAAAATAATTCTTTCTGCTCATTTATCTATTATGTTTGTATTTTAATATTCTTTACAGAAAAGTATTTGTTTGTCATTTTACATTGTTTTATGTGCAGCCTAGGATATATTCATGTGTTTGTGGGTCTTTTTTGTAGATTACTGATAAGATTTAAGTTTTTAGTCAAGGTTTACAAACGAACTGATTTGAAAATGCTGATGACTAAATTAGTTGAGGGAAATCAATAGAACTTTGAAAAAGAAGCTGTTTTGGAAATTATTTGAAAATTAAAACAAACCTCAGGTTCATTGGTCTCATTAATCATGCTAATTGGTTCCCCAATTTAACCATCCTCCTCATTGTCATCCCTTTCTCCTGATTCTAAAAAAAACCCAAGCAAATGAGACACTTTTCCATTCTAGGTTTTTGTTCTGTTGCCTATATTTTTTAAGTTTACCTTTTGCCTCTTCTTTAGTTTTTGTTTAACTCATTGTTTAAAGTCATGCATATATTTGTGCCTGCCCTAACTTAGGAACTTTAGAATAATGGCCTTTGTTAATCTTGTAGATTTTTAATTTTTTTTTATTCATATCTAAGCAATGCTAAGGTGATGATCATTTTCCTGAACTATTATACATGCATGTTTTGGGGCCATCTCTATCCGGCCTCTGCAGTATAGTCTCAGTGGTGTCCTTGGGCAGTTTTTCTGTGTTTGTTTTACTTTTGACAGTCCCTGTTTTCATTCTTTTTC
This sequence comes from Mytilus californianus, assembly GCF_021869535.1. Classification (NCBI taxonomy): domain Eukaryota; kingdom Metazoa; phylum Mollusca; class Bivalvia; order Mytilida; family Mytilidae; genus Mytilus; species Mytilus californianus. Next base: position 5,707,111 of record NW_026262673.1, read on the forward strand.
TTTTACATTATCCGATAGCTATTTAAAGTACGGTCATCTTGTCATTAGGTGGAAAGTTGTATTGTTGGAATTTATACTTCATCCTCTTTTCTGGTTTTTCTATAAATATGGATACTTTAACTATTTTTTTTAAATCATTTTCAAAAACATACGACAACTTTTAGGTGAAAAGTAGTAATTACAGTTACCATTTATCAGTTTTCTTTTTGCTGTGAAATAAAATGATTTTATAGTATACACACAGTCAGTAAGGATGAAAACATCTATTAACAAATTTTTCAATTAAAGTGAAATATATGTGCTAGAATAGGTAGTTGACATGATTCCAATAAAATCTGATTAGGGGCATTATGTTGATCAATAAATCATGTCTATGAGATTAATTCAGTAGATGATTATTTAAAAAAAAAAAAAAACATTTTGACCTCGGTTCCTTAGCTTGTTATCCTTTTTTATTTATCTTATAATTTTGATTAAATCATTTCTGAAAATTCCAAAATCATTAACTAAATCATAATGAAATTAAAGTTTTGATTTTTTTTTAAACATATAAATTCTTGATTTACCTAATGTTAATGACGTCTCATTTTCAACTGGAATGACTTCAGTATCCTCCAGTTGTTGTTTCTGTTGGTGTGCCAAGTTTTTAGACACACCAGGCCCACATGACACTTTGGGTTGTCACAAACTTTATAGGTTGAGCCTGTACTTTTGGAAGGAATTCCTCATAACTTGTTGATTTGATGAATTCCTCCTGTTTAAGCACAGGCTCAACATTTTTTAATCTGTGGAGAAATTCTCCATGGCCACAATATTTTATGAGTTGCCTCTTCTGCACCTCATCCCTTACACAAAATATAAGGGAGAGATCAATTGTTTGAAGATCAGCTAACTTTCTGATGTTCTTAACTATCTGCTTGATAGTCATAGATTTGATTCTTCTTTCATTGGACCTTAAGGCATTACATGCCTCATCTGGAGTTCTGTATTCCTTATTTTGTCCTGGCATCAGTTTAGGTATTTCAATAAATCGTTGTCACATCCTATCCCAGCACCCCAACTCCATAGATCACAAGGTGTTTCGAACATCTATTTAGACCAATTAGAATTAACTAATTGACCATGGCCATGTCCATCGTCTGGAGCCCAAGCCATTGCACAGCGACACTTATTATAAAAATACTGTAATTTTTATTAGGGGCTCGACACCTCATGATCTGTTTGACTAATACTTTTCTATACTCTTTTTCTATTTAACCATGTTTATCAATTTAACAAACATAGTATAGAATCTATTTTCATAATCTGCAACATATTAATTACCCAGAGTTGCTGATGTTACTGTGTCTTTCAAGTTTTTATGCCTACGGAAAGCAAAAACAGGTATATTACCAAATAAAAGTTTTGCCTCTTCGTCATCCTTTAATTTATCCCAGTGTTTTAAGATATTGTTCTTTATGTGTGATTTCTGTCTTGAAAACACGGTGGAGAATACCAGGGGAGGCGACTGTATTACTGATTTGGGTTTTACCATTAATGTGTCATTTCTTCGTTTTGCAGTCACTTCCTGAATAACAGTTTTAATTTCATTTTTTGGATATCCCCTTTTAATAAGGCGTTTAGAAAATGACGCATATTGTGTTTGTAAATCTACTGGATCGTTCGAACATCTCTTAAAGCAAATCATTTCTCCTTTAATTATGCCTCTGAAAGTAGAGGATGGGTGGCATGAGGACCTTACTAAGTACTGATAATTTTCAGTCTTTTTTCGGAATGTCGTGAGGTCTAAGATTCCTGTTTCTCTAATTCTTGGGCCTTTGAATACCAACACATCTAAAAATTGCATTTTAGTTTGTGATTTCTCGTGTGTAAATTTTAGTAGTGCATGGTGTCTGTTAGCATGTTCAATAGTCTATGTCTCTGCAAGGAAGTCCTACATACAGATTATCGATGCTGTTCATCACCAGGGTTTGCGTCTCTGTCTTTGCGCCTTTAAAACCTCACCAGTTGAGAGTCTGTATGTAGCGGTTGATGAGCACTCACTCTCCAACAGACGTTTGAAGGTGACTGAGGTAGACAATAAGTTGCCATCAGGAAGCGGAACAATAGTAAGTCCGGTGAAAAAAACATGGAAAGGCTACGAAACGTCACATAGCCACATTATAGAAAACTACTACAAAGAATAATCCATATCAGTCAATTTACTTGAAACTATACTATGTTTAAAGTTTTATCAGACACTTTGATATCGACGTTAAATCAGAATAAAAAAACATTCACACAGACTAGTTAGTATGGATTCTAGATAAGCTGACATGGAATTTTAGAGAATGAGTCGGTAGCTGATGAACAGGTGATTGACACCAACTATAATATATTTTCTGATGAGGGGAATGGACCACATGTTGTTGCATCAGAAGATGAGTTTGATTACGAATTACCTAACATTTTTGAGGATGATAAGATCAGCCCATCTTTGGCTAAAGTCTTCGACAGTATTGTTGTTGAACGCCATTTTCAATAGTATTGTGCTATCTCGTGGCGGTCAGTTTTTATTGTTAGCGGAAGCCGGAGTGCATGCCTATTGATACGCTTGTAATCCTCGGTGTTACATAGGAAGGGTATCAGGGGAACTAGCTGACTAATGACGTATACTTTTCACTTTTACATTGTTGGGTTGTTGACGACGATGTTGCCAAGATTATATATCACTCTTAAATGTTCAAAGAATAACTGACACTATTGTAAAGGTACGTTTTTGATTCCATATCAATATAGTAAAATATTTTTATAATCTATTAATATGTGTGTACAGTTTCAGCTCAGATTAATAACTGACCTAGCATATATATTTCTTTCTCAATTCCCACGATCGCAACTTTGACCTTTCAACTCTAACATGTGTTTTCTTTCAATTCTCACTCCCATCTAGAGCTATTTTTCATATCCTTTGAAAAGTAACTATTTTGACGAAAAAACAATCCAGTGATATTGAAAAAATATACTTATAAAAAAAATATTCATTATTCTTAATCATGTTAAATCAGACAGAATGAATCAAAATACTGATAACATAATACAATGGGAGGTTTCATTTTTATTAGTGTGTTGTACTGAACCCATTTGATATAAATATTTAATACATTTCTTCAAAAAAGTTATATTTTTTAACATGTCAGTTTTGATGGAAGTTCTGGCATCTCATATCAAAACCTCGCGTTTATTTGTTGTACAAATACGCTGCCACGTTCGCTCATAATATTAACGTTAAGTCCGATGTTTCGCATAGAGAGAGTGCCATGCAAACTTTCAATCAATCAACCAATCAATCTGTTTACTACGGGGTCCAAGATCTCATTTGTTTCTTCTCTGCTTGTCCCAAGAGACCCTACTCCATATGTTTAATTACTATATCAGTCAACCAACCAATCAATCAATTAATCAATCATATCTCGGAGGGGTAAGACCGTTAACAATTGTTTGATAAATAATTGATTGATATTTTTTCTTTAATTATTTACGTCGATCATTATGTCGGTACTGAATTTAGCTTTGAAAGATTATAAATAGATGCATGATGGAAACAGAGGTATCCCCTTTTTGGGTCGCAATTTTCTGCAGCCTTACAATTAGTGCTTCTAAGTTTTGTAGATTATTTATCTCTTTGCTTGGTTGTTTAATTATATTTTTGAGTATATCTGAAATATTTTAGCGATCTTTATTAGAAATACTTGGTGTTCATCTATTTGTGCATTCTAAGTCTCATTGTCAATTATTTCATATATGTTTATTTCTTGGTTATCTTCGTGTGACATATTGGCTTCACTTTCGTTAATTATAGCGGTGTCATTAATTACTTTCGATTTAATACTGTCAGCGTATGATTTACCAGGTGACACAATTTGAGAACTAATTAATTTAGGTATGGTTTCATCTTTTCACACTCGAGAGCTAATTAATTTAGATATGGTTTCACCTTTTTGTTATGCCTTTTATTTAGCATGTTGAAATGACATTATATTACTGTACATATTTTCCAATACTTGTTTTTGAAATTTGTATTGGGGCATGATTAATCTATTGCCTCAGTTGTTTTATTTTATTATTTTTTATTGCAGTTTTTGGTGGTATGTTTACCTGCACATCTTATACATGTACTGGATTGTTTGGCATAGTGACCTAAACTTGAGCATTTGATACAAAATTGGCACTAGCTACGGTTACATGGAAATGTAATAATATTGGAGACTAATTGCCGGAATGCAGGGTTGGGTAAGGAACCGATTAATTACGAATGTAACAATACTATTTGGGTCTACGGTTACATTGCGTTATTGTTACATTAACGCACTGCAATGTACGATGGGAATGGTAATAAATATGTATTAAAATAAAACTTGAAAACTATTATTTGATATTTACAATATTGCATACAATATTTTGATTTTTTTATTTAAAATGACAGTTTCTACAAATCCAGTATGTTGTTTTTTGGAGCATGTTTTAGTCCGACGCATTTTCGGTGAAACCACTCTAAGCAGCCATCACAAACCAGTGATACGGCAATGTGCACGCTCTATATTGCATACCGTACAATTCCATTCTGCATTTTTTCTCTTTATGAAGTTTCAGAAACTTTCAATGTCTGAATGCCATGCTTCAGGTGAAAAATATTTTGTTCCTCTTGCGATGTTTACATTTTCGTCCAACATTTTTTTGGGAAGCATGTTAGGTTGTTTAAATACAAGTCAATTATGAAAGCAATTAATGTTGACATTTGCCGACAGATTGAAATTGGTGGAAACAGTGTTTTCATTTTCAGAGTCCAGATATTTTGTGATCTTATCAGTCGTGACAGTACATGCTCTATTGAACAGTTCATTAAGTATTCATCAATAGTGATATTGAACTAAACTGTAGTAGTCATGATTTTTAAGAACACCAAAACAATCAATACTTATTCGCTAAATAATATTATTATTATTAATATTATCTAGTACATATCGGAAGAATTAAGCAACATAACTATAGAAGGTTTAAATTTAGTAAATCTATCATACATTACAGTCTTTAATGTAACAATAACGCAATGTAACCGTAGACCCAAATATTATTGTTACATTCGTAATTAATTGGTTCCTTACCCAACCCTGCATTCCGGCAATTAGTCTCCAATGTATTAATAATTTTCATATTATTGTTATATTTCCATGTAACCGTAGCCCGTGCCTACAAAATTTAGGGTAGACGTCACACAGGTAGCATATTAAAGAGTAAAATAATTTTGTCGTTGGTAGTTGTTTACACTTTACTTTAGTCTGTACTGTACCGCCCACTTTCTAGTGAGAATTCTAACTAATTGTCCAGTTATCCAATGCATTTAAATAGTTACTTTTAAACACATTACCACCACCTCTGTATACACACTTAAATATGTACATCTGATGTTCTTACATTGTCGTGCCGATATGGTATATCTGCAATTTTAAGGTTGGTATGTATTTGATTACAGAGTAATTGTCTACGATTACAAATGTGTATCACGGAGGGATACCATTTCCTTCTAGAACATTCGTTTAAAGTTTATTGGGAGAAGTCGTATAAATTGCCAGGAAGGCACACACGGTTGAGCTGTGCATTAATGAATTTATTTGCTACACAGGTATAATTAAATAATTTTGTCGTTGGTAGTACGAGAGTTGTTATATTGTCATGCGGACATGGTATGAATGCAATAACAAGATGTGTATGTATTTGACATAGGCGGATCAAGGGGGGGCCCTTTTGTGGGAAAAATTTGGTTGATTATATAGGGAATCACTGAAGCATGACTGGAGCGCCCCCCCCCCCTTATGAAAAGTTCTGGATCCGCCACTGTTTGACGTCTGATGAATTTTATCAGGTGATATGACAATAGTCATCTGTAGCAGGCAGCTAAAAAACGTGGCTAAAAATGTAGCCGAAATTTAATTAAAAATCAGTGACCTGACTCGTCAAGAGATATTATCGAATGTGGAAATCAATATGTTTAACGTCTAAAGGTTGTTGAACATAGACACACTAACATAACTTAAATTCATATTATAGGATGTACAAATAAAAATCTTTCACATCATCATAAGCATTCATGACAAACTTGTCAAAAGGCGATTTCTGTTAACAATTGGTCCACGCTTTTAGAAATCATTGTAAGCAACTACGACCAGTGTGACAGTTTAGAAGCTATATATAATACAAAGTGGGTTAAATATGAATGAATTATTAAGTAAAACCAACCACCATTACACTCCCCCTTCCTTAAGACCTAATGGAGCAACCATTTAACTTCAAAAGGAGGGGTTATGGTTTTTTGTCTGAGTCAGCAAATTTTTTCCGCGGGTTCAGAATATTTTGTTTTGTCATCTGCTTGACCAGAATATTTTTTGTCATCAAATTGGGAATCAGAATACCCCCCCCCCCCCCCCAAACCCCTTTTGAAGTTAATTGGTCGTTCCCTAAAGAGAAAATATTCACTAAAACAAAATACATAAAAGTATGCAAGTAAACTTACCAAGTCCTTATGTTTAAACTTTATCACTTAATATAAACGTAATTTATTTTTCAAAATTATTAGTCTGGTATTCTAAATTTCTTGAATCAGTTTCAAATTGAAAGAAATTGTATTTTCCGTATTTCAAATTTTAACAAAATAACAGTCAATTAACTTTTTCAACCAACATGGCTTATACATATATAAATACTGAGCACACAAAAATTATTGTCACACAAGTTTCAAATTCTGTTCCATTTGATAAATTATAGTTCCACAAACAGAATTAAAGTTGTATATTTCTGAAAAGCTTGTCCTTCCATTTCAAGCCCGCAAGTTAGGTTCGTAGACTGCAGGTTTCAACTTCGACTTCTCTCCTCTTCTTACGTCCCTGTATTATGCAGGAAAAGAGGGGGAAAGGCAGACTAAGGCCGTTGCCTCCCCTCTCCCGCTGAAAGTTAATTGTCGTCGCTCTACTATTTACATATCTGTGTTTACTACTTTAGCTACAACAATTTGGGGGACTGTCATTCGCGTTCTTTCGAGGCCTCCTGGTGAATAAAACAAAGATGTCTATATATGTTTATTTCGAGTCCAACCATAAGAGTAAATTAATCAAACTACATTGATATGAAATAAGAGTTTGATTCTTAAAATGAACTTGAATTAACAATTATCAAAATACTTTATTAATAAATTGAACTAGTTTATCATGATATTTATGGTAACTTTAATAAAGAAAGTTTTCTGTTATAAAATTGTTACATTGAAAGTTTAATAAGGTTACGTTTTATTTTTCATTAAACAAAAATTATTAGTTTACGAACCTGGTGAATAAAACAAAGATGTCTATATATGTTTATTTCGAGTCCAACCATAAGAGTAAATTACTGTTTGATTCCTTAGGGTTTCCTATTTTAAACCCTAAGAACACGTGCTGGTTGGACTTGTTTTATTCACCAATCGAAATGCTTTTTAGAATAATTAACTTTATAAGAACAGTTTCTATTGGTTAGATCTCTTTTAGCTAATTCACATTTTTACATAATTTGGATTTACTATTTTGAATTACTAAATACCTTGTTTTGTGACCATTAAGGAAATCCGATTATTTGGTTAGATAGAATTCTTTGTGAACAATAGAAAAGAATTAATATATTTGCTAAAGGAAATACTTCTTAGAGTTTAAGCTGTCAAACCTTATTTATATTCTAAGTGTCAAATAGGAAGAATTTCACATCAATATATATTAAATATTACATTTTAAAATATATATTAAAAGTTACATAACATTATAGACTTTCTAATTATATCTTTTTACACAAAAAGCTTTAAACAAGAATTATTTATTTTCTACAATTACATGTAAGATTAACTTAGTTTTATATGAAATATTAAAATTTATTTCTTTAAATATTTTACCTCAATTAACCTTCATTATACCTGTTCTAGTTTGGAACCTTCTTTTCTGAGGGTGTCTAATCTTTCCTTCGCGACCTGCCTCGTCCTTCCTAGAGAGTGCATACAATTGGATAAGAATAATAAGTATAACGATAATTCAGTTTCACTCTCTGGAATGGCAGGCAGCTTAATTGGAGGGTAATCAAGGCAGGAAGTATGGCTGGAATTGTCGGTTAATGCAGTAACAGAATACTCAAACGAGGTATTATAATTCCAATCTGTAGAAGTAGGATGTGGTCTATTCTGATATTCTGAAAGTGAAATCTTAGAAGAACTGGTAGGGAATTTACTAGGAACTGATACTGTAAACTCTGGTCCCTCATCCTCCTCAGTAGGGTTAGCTGCTAAGACTGATGAAATGAGTGAGAAAGACGGAGTGGGTGATGATACCAGCCGGGCAGAACCTACGGAAGTAGAAACTAACTGCTTTGCAGGATTCAATATCCGTCATTTTCAAGCCCCCTTCAATATAATCCTTTCTTAACACTGAGCGTTTAACTTTCTCACTACCACCTTCCCATAAAAAATTAAATAAGATTTTTTTCAAATTGACTTATATTCTCACTGCTTAGATTTATCAATGAAGCAACATATGCTATTTTTGGACAAACCTAAAAAACGGCGAAAATGCAAAAAGTTGAATTCACAGTAAAATGATACGGAATTATAATATATGTTAACAAAATAGTATCATTATTCTACAGAGATTATGTGTAATATTAGACAGTTACTTATTATAAATTTTGAAGTCTAAAACCCAGGCTGATGTGTTGGTTTGAATAGCTGGCTTTGTTCTAAAGTGTACTTATCCAGTTATTTCTATGTTTTCATCCTGCCACTAAATGTGTTTTTCTATTGTATCCACTGATATTTGTATCTTTCAGAGCCAGAAATAAATTTGCAAAAATAAGGTATGTTTTCCTTTACAGAGAATGTATTGCGTCAAAATATTACATTTGTTTAAAGAAAAGTTCACTTTGATCTATATAAATATTAGCTGAAATTCTGGAAAAAATATTTATTTCGATAAATCAGTGGATTTTTATCAAATATTTAGTTCGACATAAGTATTTGTCAATCACAAAAAGAAAAGTAATTCGTAAAATTTGGTATTTCTTACGAGATGAATATTAAAAAACTGGGATTTTATATAAAAAAAAAGTATGTACGCATTGTGATATTAATTTTCTCAAAATATTTTTTTTTTAATTTGATTTTGTTTGTGTTAATGTTGTCACCAACTGTATGACGGTAGTGTCCAAACTCCTGACCCCCAAGGGTGACTGGGGAATAGAAGTATGGTCACCATTGGTCTTCCTCCGACCGTCAGTAAAACCCGTGCCAAAGTGGGGCGTCCGTTGGCTGTGCGGGATGTACAAATTTGCAGCCACGTCCGGTCAGAATAGGGACGTTAAATCCGATGCCTCGTGTAAAGAGAGTGCTACGCTCTTTGCACGTTAGGAACCCTTGCAACAACTCGTTGAGGGGTCCGTAGGTGACCTGTTGCAAGGCTAAATTTCTGTCCCTTTCCAATATACCCTCATTTCTCGTGGCAGTCTAAATTTCTCCGACCTTAATCCCTTAATCCCTTAATCTATTACAGAACCTACCTCATGTATTTATTGTGAACTTGTTCTCGTCCTGAATATGCATGAAATATTTGCCACTGGACGTTAAGCAAACAACAATCAATCAATCAATCAATCCAAACTCCTGTGCATAAGGATCCTGATTGAAAGTGCGTGTTAACACAGACTTGGCACCTCTGTTAAATACAAATTTTTTTTTAAATATGTTATAACCATAAATGGGCATAACAACATAACATAATTTCTGTTTTAAATGCAGAATACATTCAATTTTAATTGCATATTTTTAGCCTTTCTTCACTATAAGAAAAGGGCTATTAAGTACCGAAGCAGTTGCCATAGCAACCAATAAATTTTTTATTGAACATGATATATATATATATATATGTTGATATAACAATGGTGAGTAAATTTTTACAAAGTTTAAAGCAATTATGTGACATGTCATGGTGCTAACAGAAAATTGCTCTTAAAGTTCATCAATCGTCTTCGTGGTCTTCATCGATGCAGGATAAACAACGAGTTCAACAAAGTCAGGCAATCACTCCTGCGTGAGCGTCTTCTTGAAGATGATAACGGACGTTAAAGTTTCATATTAAATTACTACGTTTTTTTTTCTTGTTGGGTCTTCTCCCGATTTATCACTTTTGGTGTGTATTCATGACATATTTGTTTTTCTCCTTAGTCTGCATATCATAAAAATAAAATTGAGAATGGAAATGGGGAATGTGTCAAAGAGACAACAACCCGACCATAGAACAGACAACAGCAGAAGGTCACCAACAGGTCTTCAATGCAGCGAGAAATTCCTGCACACGGAGGCGTCCTTCAGCTGGCCCCTAAACAAATATATATACTAGTTCAGTGATAATGAACGCCATACTAAACTCCAAATTGTACACAAGAAACTAAAATTAAAAATAATACAAGACTGACATGCTTTTATTTTTTAAAACGGTGCTTTAACGCTACTTTGTCGCCTACCTCTAAATACTGCTCCAAAATACTTTCATCTTTTGTATAACAAATCTGTCTATCTCAAAATAATATAAAATAGAAATACACACAGCTGGATAGAGGCTTCAACACAATCTTAAACGACCAGTCATGGAAACTAAAAGTATACAGTATAAAGTTTCATGAATTGTCTCATTATGTGATGTGTACGCATTCGGTTGCTGCATTTAAAATATAAGTGATAAATGATCAATTGACTACTTTCACACATAGGCACTAGATGCGATTTCGTGAGAAAAAAAGAGAAGAAAACGAACAGTAATACAACAGCAGATATTTTGTCTGTTCTAAAATTTTACCAACGAATTTCCAAATCCTGTCCTCTAAAATTGTCTAAAATAGCATCCTGACGATCAATCCAGTATTCATCTACTGATGATATAACATAGCGTGTTTGGACTCTCAAATAATGGGCTATCTACTATCTTTCGTTAACATTGTACCAAAGAAATAAACCTTAACACAAGAGTCCATTGAATCAAGTATTCAGTATTAAGATAGGGAAGCTCCTGATTTTGATCCGACACTTCATAAAGGTAAATAAAAAATATTGTTTGCCTAGTGAAAATGTCGAAAAGCACCAGCAAATTGAATACGTCATTTCTTCATCCATAATTAGGTCAACAGACATCATTTTACAATATACAAACAAATAAGAAGCAGTTTATTTCCTTGAAATATGCCCCCAAGGGTGACTGGGGAATAGAAGTATGGTCACCATTGGTCTTCCTCCGACCGGCAGTAAAACCCTCGCCAAAGTGGGGCGTCCGTTTGGCTGTGCGGGATGTACAAATTTGCAGCCACGTCCGGTCAGAATGGGGACGTTAAATCCGATGCCTCGTGTAAAGAGAGTGCCACGCTCTATGCACGTAAAGAACCCTTGCAACAACTCGTTGAGGGGTCCGTAGGTGACCTGTTGCAAGGCTAAATTTCTGTCCCTATCCAATATACCCTCTTTTCCTGTGGCAGTCTAAATTTCTCCGACCTTAATCCCGGACGCCTCCATTACAGAACCTACCAATTGTATTTATTGTTAATTTGTTCTCGTCCTGAATATGCATGAAATATTTGCCACTGGACGTTAAGCAACCAACAATCAATTAATCAACCTTGACATATAAAAAGTTTATTTTGGGACAAGAAATAAATGTAAACACTACACAAGCCTTATTAATTGAAAGTATATCCTTAAAATGAGTTCCAAAATTTTTTATGTTATCCTTAGACTGCGAGATATAACAGAAAGCAATGTTTGCATTTTGCCTTGTATTCCTATCAATATTTCAAGGAAAGTCAAAATGACCTGGAGAATCCACATGTCTATTCGACATAACTAATTCTACTGCCAAATGATCACTTTTTACGTAAGTTCTACCTTGGGCAAGGCTTAATCTACAAATTTCGTCTAGTGAATTATGTAAAGTGTGATGATTTTGTAACTGAACTCAAACCTGTTGAGATTTATTTTTATCCGGTTCCAAAATATTTTGCTCCCTTAATTTAAAACCAGACTCAGTCTGAGTATCAAAATTTTCAAGAACATGCAGGTTACTATTAAATCCATTAATAGCCGAATCATTTTAATAAATCTATATCAGTGTCATCATCACATGATAAACACTCTTTTCATTTATTGTAATAATGAATGACTGATTTACAATATGGCGATCCGTCATCATGTTTTAATAGATATAATAAGTTTTGACCTACTTTCTTCTCATGTAGTGTCTGAATTGTTTCAAGTATTTTTGACATGTCTGTTGATAAAGAATCTATTATAGCCTCAAAACATACGGCATCTCCTCGACCCATTTCGTTTATCCCTAAACTAAACTGACAAAAAGAGGTTCAGACCTGAATACCACAAATTAAGGACCCCCTTTTATGTACCATCGGTATGCAGTGTATTAAAATCACTGGTAAGCATTGTCTCAGCTGCTTGCATTTAAGCTGTCCTTACCACCTTTTTCACATTATTAACACCAACATTTAAACTAAGTAATACTGCATAAACATCTCTTACAGAATCGTTATATTCTCCATTATTGAAGCCCCCAAGGGTGACTGGGGAATAGAAGTATGGTCATCATTGGTCTTCCTCCGACCGGCAGTAAATCCCTTGCTAAAGTGGGGTGTCCGTTTGGCTGTGCAGGATGTACAAATTTGCAGCCACGTCCGGTCAGAATGGGGACGTTTAATCCGATGCCTCGTGTAAAGAGAGTGCCACGCTCTTTGCACGTTAAGAACCCTTGCAACAACTCTTTGAGGAGTCCGTAGGTGATCTGTTGCAAGGCTAAATTTTTGTCCCTATCCAATATACCCTCATTTCCCGTGGCAGTCTCCGACCTTAATCCCTTAATCCCGTATTACAGAACCTACCTATTGTATTCATTGTTCATTTGTTCTCGTCCTGAATATGCATGAAATATTTGCCACTGGACGTTAAGCAACCAACAATCAACAATCAATCAATCCATTATTGAAAGTCTGACCAATTTGGTTCAATTCAAAAGACATTTTAAAATCATTAACTTCCTGCTGTAAGGCCATACAAAAAAATGCCTATGTTCTCGGGCCATTTTTTTAAAATATGGATGAGGAAGTAAGGCCTTTTTTTTCAGTAGATGAAAGTTGTCTTTCTTTTTTTTCTTTTTTTTTTTTGAGAAGTTTCATCAAATCCACTGCTTCTGCTGTCTAGATATATCTTATCAATCATGATATGTTTACTCGTCCAGGACACAAATGTGTAGTTTCAAGATGAAGAACTCTTGGTGTGAGTTTTGATGTACTAGATATACCTGTTTCAGCTACAAATTGTTCATGACTTGGAAATTTGAGCACTATCTTGATATTGGTCACTATGTGTGTTAAATTTATTTAATAATAAAACTATTCATATGACAAGTTTATTTTTCTCTTTGAGGATTCAACAGCTGGTTCTTTAATATGACTCAATTTAAATGCTATGTACCACCAAAAGTCTGCAACTGCCTGGGCCACATTGCATGACATGACCACTGGATCATTCTCAATTTTGGAAATACCGATTCTTGCTGAAAGTGAAACAGAGAATTTGTCGTATTTCTCTGGAAAATGTCCACCTGGACCTACTTGTCCATTTTTCAAGGACAAAATAATTTCCGAAAAGTTATATGTACCATGGCATCAAAAAGTGCAACTGGCTGTGTAAGTTGGTTGATACATGTGGACGCTGTAGGAAAATATACTTTAGGTGGAATAGAAAATCCTAAGACCGGTTCCTCTGGTGATCCGGTAGAAAACTGATGAATTTTATCAAGGGTCACTTGACCACGTTGTCCTGCTGCAGACAAAAAATAAAATACAAAATCAAAATCAAACAAACAATTTTCTTCAAAAAGATTATCTGAACACTAATTGTCCTTGTAATTTAAATTTTGTGAATGAATGGAAGAAGGAATGAATGAATGATCATAAACTAATGACAAAGTTATAAAGACCAATAAGTATATACATTTTTGTACTAATACAACAAAATAAGGTACAGTGCATGTGTAAAACAATATATACATTATCCATGAGGAGATACTTTCACATTAACAGCTTTCATGTATCGACATAATTTGTTTTTAAACTGTAATATTTCTTGAGGCAAATAGTTTGCATTTTTCCAACAAAATTCCGGTAAATATTTTTGTCTTTCATTATCGAATTATTTTCAAGACAAAATATAATGATACTCGTTACCGTTTTGAGCCAAGCCACAGATACGACATATCTCTTTGAGTACGCCTGATAATTTATTTATGTAAACTTTATATATACCTTTCTGGGCGTATGGCTTCTTCGTTCTATTACGAATGTTCTGTAATGGTGAATCGACACATAAAATAACAAATAGAATTTATTCCTACTTTGGCTTGAAAATAAATAAATTTAGGCTTAAATACACATTTTCTAGTAATTGCAGAAGCCAGCAGAAATATTGAATTCCAATATAATTGATTTGAAATTCTGTTTGTAGTGTATTGATTTGTTTTATAAATTTTGAAACCTCAGTTAATAAAAATCCGGACAAAAAACGAACTACAATTATGACCGAAGCCTTTTGCCTAATTAAGAATCGTTAACAACAAAAATAGTTTTAGTTATGACAAAACGGAATGTTAACTTACAGATAGTTAAAGTTTCTGAAGTTTCGAGCGAAGTGGTTGCTCCCTCAAGGGCCTTCCTCTGTTTAGTCAAGCTGTTTACTATGCCCGGGCCCAAAATGTACTTTGAAGGGGTTATCATTGGGACATTCTGCCTAACGTCATCCCTGGACGGATCATAATTTTCTAATGTCTTTGCTCTCGCCAATTTCTCTTTTGTCAGCAGTGACTGTACATTTTTAAATTTGTGATACAGCGCGCCTTTTCCAATATATCTTGGACGAGATTGTCTTACCCTTGTCATTTCGTCCGTGACAGGCTCAAGTTCCAGCTCACGTAGCCATAGCTTTCAGTTTATCTTTAAAAAAAAAGCTAAAACCTTGCATAGAAGACACTACATGTTCAATTGTGTATCAGTCTTGCTTATGTGAACGGACTGATCTCACATTCAAGTAGAAGTAACGTTTTCTGAATACATTTTTGCTTAATGTTAGCGAAGCTACGAAATAACCACGAAATAAACTACGAAGACAAGTTCTGTCCCAGACTCCTTGTCGCACTAGGGGACAAGTGTCTACAACAACCGACATAACAGACAATATTCTGGGAGTACAAAGCTAATACTAGACCGGACATCAATTTGGACCAGTATAAGCCAGAATACTGGGACAGGAAGTCTTAAAGAAATAATACATGAATGATCATATTTATTTGGTTCCAGAATAACAATAAATACTCTAATATGGCATTTAGTTTAACAACAATACAAAAGGTAAATAAAGTGGGGAAATATCTTACTGTAAGAAGGGGTTTTTGAACTATATCATTAAAACCATTTTATAACCATGTCCTAACTTTTAAACCCTAAATAATGCCAAAACGTTTAAGAGTAGAAAATGGTGCAGAACAGTAATAATAAATAGCATGGCTGTATTGACTACTGATAATTACCTTATGAAAAGTATGAATTCTGGACAATGTATTAAATGTGAATTCAGTATATAATTAATAATAAACTACTTAACCAATGGTAATTACTTGAAATAAGAGTTGCAATATAACCAATTTCCAACACAGTCTTACCTTCAACTATGAATATCTGGTTTATAAAAGGAGTGAATTTATCGTGTACTTTAACACAGGTGAAAGTTTTCATGTAAACAATTGTAATTATATAAAAGGTAAATACGCTTCAAATCAGGGAGCTTTTTAATTAACTAATAATTCCAATATTGCCACATTCCTCCCCACTTAAAGATCAAATGTTATCATTTGATCTAAAAAAAAAGTAATGAAAAACTCTGTAAAAGTAATAGTACATGTATATAAAATATAACAAAATATTCAATAAATGAATATAAAGAATATCAAAAAATGGTCATCAAATGTCAATGTTTCTTTGGTTTTATAACAGTCATTGTTACAGTATTTTAACAAAATTGAACATTAATCTTGCGTCCCTTCCATTGTAATATTTGTCATCTCCATGTGGTTTTTTTCCTGACACAACATAACGTTTTTAGCTCACCTGGCCCTTGGCCAAGTGAGCTTTTCTCATCACTTGGCGTCCGTCGTCGTCGTTAACTTTTTACATTTTGAACTTCTTCTAGAGAACCACTGAATGGAATGAAACCAAACATAGTATGAATGTTCCTTAT
This sequence comes from Mytilus californianus, assembly GCF_021869535.1. Lineage (NCBI taxonomy): Eukaryota > Metazoa > Mollusca > Bivalvia > Mytilida > Mytilidae > Mytilus > Mytilus californianus. The sequence goes on from NW_026262673.1 coordinate 5,723,495, forward strand.
GAGGTGCTGACCGACTGTTGTTACTTTGAAGTCGATCCATAATCCAAGATGGCCGCCAGCAGGGGACTTAGTTTAACATGGGACCTATGGGAAATACATACAAATGTCTTCTTTTAGAGAACCACTGAATGGAATGAAACCAAACCTGGCATGAATGTTCCTTATGAGGTGCTGACCGAGTGTTGTTACTTTGAAGCTGATCCATCATCCAAGATGGCCGCCAGCGGGAGACTTAGTTTAACATAGGAGCCTATGGGAAATACATACAAATGTCTTCTTTTAGAGAACTACTGAATGCAATGAAACCAAACATGGCATGAATGTTCCTTATGAGGTGCTGACCAAGTGTTGTTACTATGAAGCTGATCCATAATCTAAGATGGCCGCCAGCGGTGGACTTAGTTTAACATAGGACACTATGAGAAATACATACAAATGTTTTCTTTTAGAGAACCATTGAATGGAATGAAACCAAACATGGCATGCATGTTCCTTTTGAGGTGCTGACCAAGTGTTGTTACTTTGATTGATTGATTGTTGGTTGCTTAACGTCCAGTGGCAAATATTTCATGCATATTCAGGACGAGAACAAGTTCACAATAAATACAATAGGTAGGTTCTGTAATAGATTAAGGGATTAAGGTCGGAGAAATTTAGACTGCCACGGGAAATGAGGGTATATTGGATAGGGACAGAAATTTAGCCTTGCAACAGGTCACCTACGGACCCCTCAAAGAGTTGTTGCAAGGGTTCTTAACGTGCAAAGAACGTGGCACTTTCTTTACACGAGGCATCGGATTTAACGTCCCCATTCTGACCGGACGTGGCTGCAAATTTGTACATCCCGCACAGCCAAACGGACGCCCCACTTTAGCAAGGGTTTTACTGCCGGTCGGAGGAAGACCAATGGTGACCATACTTCTATTCCCCAGTCACCCTTGGGGGATTGTTACTTTGAAGCTGATCCTTCATCCATGATGGCCGCCAGATGGGGACATTGTTTAAGAAAGGACCCTATGGACAATACATACAAATGTCTTCTTTTAGAGAACCACACACTGAATGGATTGAAACCAAACATGGCCAGAATGTTCCTTATGAGGTGCTGACTAAGTTTTGTTACTTTGAAGCTGATCCTTCATCCATGATGGCCGCAGATGGGGGGACTTCCTTTAACATAAGACCCTATGGGAAATACATACAAATGCTTCTTCTAGAGGTGCACTGAATGGAATGAAACCAATACATGGCATAAATGTTTCTTATGAGGTTGCTCGAATTAAAGAATCTCGGTCATCCTTGTTATATGTTACGGTCATTTTGAAAAAATAATGATGATGAATTACGGTAATCTTAGCAATTTTTTCAAATCGAATTTCCAGTTTCATATACATTTATTGGTAGTAATTTGTGATTTCCGTGTGAATCTTTTATAAATTTATATCATACCAATGTATGCTTTTTTTTCTTAAAATGTCCTGTACCAAGTCGGGAAAATGGCCATTGTTATATTATAGTTCGTTTGCGTGTGTGTTGCATTTTAGTGTTGAGTTTCTGTTGTGTCGTTGTTTTCCTCTTATATGTGATGTGTTTCCCTCAGTTTTAGTTTGTAACCCGGATTTGGTTTTTTTCTCGGTCGATTTATGAATTTCGAATAGCGGTATACTACTGTTGCCTTTATTTATATAGAATATAATAGAAACAATTTAACAGATAATACCGATTCTGACCTAATTCTGCGTCCGCCATCTTGGGACGACCGTGAATCGAATCGAATTACGGTCACCACCTTACTCCAGTGAATGGTGGTGATCTAATGTGTTATGCATACTATGCAGTTTACGATAACTTAAAGATCACTTTTTCCGGAGGGTGAAAATTCTTAGTATTTTTCTATCCACCATTTGTTTTCTTTTTTTTTAAAGGACATCCCCTATCGGGAGCATCACAGGTTATCTGTGTGATCAGAGCAACGAATTTAAAATACAAAAATTTACCATGTTTTTTAAGGCAACATTTATTTTTAGTAAACATCAGTACATAAGTTTAAAACATAACTTAAATGTAAATAACATCATAATAAGAAACATCTGTATAATAACTTTTAATGATTCAACTCCCTATTTTGAGTAATGCTAAACACATTTACCGAAAAATTAGATATATGTAATACACTTTATTCTTGTTTAATGTTGCTTTAAGTCCTATTTTTCATTGTTATAAGCTGAAATTCATAAATATGAAATTTGAGGTTAAATCTTGTCATTGATTTTACAATAATACATAGAATATTTTCATGTATCACTTCAATACAGACATGAGCATATTAAATTTGTTTGGAAATATGGTAGTATTAAATGGCATGGAACAAATCTGTCTAAGAAAGGAAATTAAACATTAGGAATGTTCAAGTAATGCCCAAGACTGTAAAAAGTAAAGAAATATTTTGAATAAAAACATCATAAGAAGGTGTATTTGCCAAAAAAAACTAATTGATCAAAGTTAAATTCCCAGAGCTGCTACCCTTACGGAGTAATTATGTCAGCAATGTTATCCTTAAAATATAACATATTTTTTGAATAGAATACATTCATCATTGTATACATTACTTTTTTTTTTGCATCAACATTTTTGATTTTTTTTTGTAGGTCATGAACACAGTTGCAGTATATTTTTTTCTAATTAAAATATACAGAAACTGGATATAACAGTGATGGATACAGAAATAAAAAAAAATTGTAAAATTAAAACAATTCATTGATATATCTTTCGTCTTCCTCTCAAATTCCCCTCATTTTACAAATGAAAGTTCAACTGGCCTTAATATATAGGTCCGCTTAAACAAATTAAATGTCTTCTATCCTCTGCAGCTACATTAAGGACGAATTTTTGTAAAAAATACGAAAAAAGGGGGTAGACAGGGAATGGTCAGCTCTGCTTTAGTGTAAAATATCACTAAACATAAACATATGACCCCGTGACATTCTGTTTTAAAAAGATAAAACAGTCGCTTGTTTTGTCTCTAGCACAACCTTTTACACTTCACCATTATCTGTCAAATTTTAACAGTAGGTTAACCAACTACCAAGGTTACTTAAAAGTGCTGGGGTTTGAAGAGGTTTTTTTTATTGTTTATTTGGAATGAATTTCACATCACTGATAGTTACATTCCGTGATTTTGTCAACTTGGCTCACCTCGTATGACTCTCAGAGATGAAATTGGAGAATCAATTACTGGAATTCAATGGTGACATTGGATGTCACCCAGACCTGTTGCTTTTATTCAACAAAATTTACCTCTCCTTTATGAAATTGTAAAAGACATTGGACCACTGAGAAGTGATATGCAAAAGATGATTACAGCTGGACCTGAAAGATCTGAGGCAACTTTTGATTCCAGTATTTGCATGACATTGAACCAATTCCACCAAAAAAATGATGTTTCAGCCTTTTTTCCACTTTTGAAAATAACAAGAGATAGGGGACTGTACAAGGCTGACGAATTTCGAAAGGAGGCAGATTTCTGTATATAGGATTTAACAAGACACACCACCTTACTGCATGGGATATTTACTGTATTTTGTAAGCATGGTAAGGACTTGTATGCTTAGAGGCTGATAACTACATTCATATTACTACAGACTGAAAGTAGACATTTCAAAATTGTATCTCAAACAGATTTATACATATTAATGTCAGTACAGATGAAGTTTATCCTAAAACAACTATTACAACACAATAAATTGAAATGAAAAACACAAAATGTGAAGAATCCTTCTTCAAAACAATAATTTATATTTAAAGAAGACGACAACTCTTGATTAATGATAAAAATGGCAGGGTCCAACTAGCGTGAATAATTTATGAGCTCTCAATGCAACTATACTCCAATAAAGGTATTGAAGATTATACAAATACTTGCCAGTTCAGAAATATTCATGATTCAGAAATTATTTTGGAACATGTTTATAAATGATAATTAATCATTGTATATTGTTATTATGTGTATTTTGTCTTGTAATTGTAGGATTTTGCTATGGTTTTCAATTAATGGAAAACAATGAGTCGCCAAATGTGCCACCTAACACACGGCTGTATTATATATCATTCGAAAGCCAATAATCTGTACTTTCTGTTTTGTCCGGTCGTACGGTGCATTTTCTGTTAAATCAAGGTCAAAGGTCATGAAAAAACATTCCAATTTTTGCGGTTACTAAACAAAAAGCCATTTTCTAATTCTTGTACCATAATTCTTTTCAAAAGATCATATGAACTTTATATAACATAATACATTATTTCCAAATCAAACAAAAAATAAGAGGTTATATGCGCAATATTTCCCGAAAATTGAAATTCATCACAAATCCTGAAAAAAATGAAAAATTGTTCCAAAAGCAAAATATATCTTAGGGGATCGATATTTGTATGCTAAAAAAATAGATAAATAATATGTTTTAGGTCAAGGAATATTTGTTTTGTAATTTTAAGATGCAATTATTAATTATTGTTCATAGAACAGCCTTCTATTGAACTGTTTGCAGTTGCCCAAAAATCTGCCATCTGCAAATAGCGATCATGTTGTTATTCTATGTTAAGATAGCACATCGCTAATTGTCAATATCAGGGAGGAGAATGATTTTCCATAATAAAAGAAGGGGTATTTAAAGTTCGAAAAGAATATATACGAGCTAATTGAGGGAAAAATATGTTTTTTTCGAAGTCAAACTTATTTACTTTTTTTTAATCATGTTTAAATGCAAATATGACTTTGCGACTAAATCGTAGACAACATTGAAATAAGTAACCTTGTTTAGAAACACTTGGTTGTCTCAAGCGGGATGTAAACGAACTACATATAATGCTGCTGCTTCTTATTTAGTTTAAAATCGTGTTAGACATATTAAATGTGTTTAGAAGTTTAATCTCTTTAATTATTTGAATAAAAGATGCTTCTATATATCTTTATTCTCACAAACCAAATTTCAAAGGTATAGAGATAGGATTGAGTATTTTCAACAGAAGCGTTTAAAATACAAATGCAGGTCATTGTGTATGTAAAACACTATAAGCAGTTGTGAAATAAAATAATGAAAAAGTTGAATACCTTCCTGACCTTATAAAAACATTCGCTGTTTTAGGCAGTGATCGTTTTCATGCTGTGCTGTGTTTTGTGGACTGTTGTTCGTCTCTTGGACTTTAATTTTATTTTGTTCATGGTTTTAATTAAGATTATTTGATTCATGGTTTAAGATGTTGATTGTCCCTTTGGTATTATTTCACTTTGAAGATATTAACTTGCAGTAATGAAAATCGGCAAAAAAATCGCCTCAAAGTAAAGTGAAGAAGATTAACGCAATAAGACAAATATCCGCGAAAATAACTTAATTTGCTCACGGTGATATATATATAGAACCAAATCGTTATCATAATACATTTAACTACAATGATCTACAATTTTTAAAACTTTTACTACTTGAAGAGTGACGAAATATATCAAAGGGACATCAAACTCATAATTGAAAACGAACTGACAAAGCCGGGCAAAAAACGAACAAGACAAGCAACAGTATACAAAACACAACATATAAAACTACAGATTGAGTAACACAAACCCCCCAAAAATATTTGGGGTGAACTCAGGGGCTCCAAAAGGGTGAGCAGATCATGTTCCACATGTGACACCCGTCTTGTGGCTCGTGTAATTCCTACCTCGGTGCCAAGCCTTATTTGGTAGGTGACATTCAAGGCAGACATGACGGTATTTTGGTTACGTCGATTGGAACTTATCAGTCGTCATCTGGCAAAACAGATATTTCATAATTGTCAACCAACTCGTAGTGGCGTCCATAAAATTTTCAAAGGGATGATTTCAACTTTGCATTTGAACTCTGGTTTAAAACCATGTTCAAACCACCATTTTTCTTCAAATGTCCTGTACCAAGTCAGGCATATGGCAGTTGGTATCGAATAATCTGTTTCTTTGTATGTTAATGTTTGTTTTTGTAGCAGTTCAGTGTTTCTGTTATTCCGTTGTGTTCCTCTTATAGTTGATGAGTTTCCCACGGTTTTGGTTTGTGACGCGGATTTGTTTCAGTTACTAGTAAATCGATTGATGGCTATTGAATAGCGGTATACTATAGTTGCCTTTATTTAATATCTTCATTGTGATCAGTTACGCACTATCACGACAATCGTGAAAGTAAATGTAAGCTCTGGAATATTGTATCAACTTGGAGATATATACTCCACAGGAAGATGCCGCGAAATCGCGTTACAATTGGGCAAGTGTTTTAATAGAGTTTTATTTAATTTTGCGGGCAGTACGTCGACTGAGCATGCAAAGACAAATTTAAAGGTAAACCCTAAATTTATACGTCATATCATAAATATTCCGACTTGTTATTGTTTCAGAGGAGTTGAGGCTCAATGAAATCGGTCTCCTCCTTTAATAGTATAGATATGCAGGTGTTGCTATAATGTTGCTACATAGAAATGAAAAGTTTATGATTGGTTAGTAAGGAGTGTTTTTATGGGTTGATTTATGCTCATCTCTTTTGTCGTAAAACTTGTTCTCAACCAACCCTCATCGTCGATTTCAAGATAAGTGGTAGAGTAAACTATATCTGTTGAGTCTTTTTGTTTTAATTTCAATGGAAAATACGAGTCCAACATTGTGACAAATTTGCCACTATTCAGCGAGATGACATCATCTATATACTGGAAAGTGAAGTTTCAAGATAATGGTAGCTTCTTTTCAGTCGTCACCAGACGCTCTGGCATGAAGTCATCCTCGTATGAAAAATGAACTAGTCATTCAAGCTATTCAGAAAATCTAGTAACTAGAATCGTTGCGTATTAATGGATTTTTTCTTCAAAATTATTCTTATTTGATGAATTAATGCATTTGCACAATGAACAACGCAATTTAAGCAATCAAGAAGTCAAGTTTTATAATGTGTTTACTGGTTTTTAAATTCTTTTAAATTTCAATTTTCATCAATTTATTTTTTATTTATTTTTGTCTAAATTTTCAATTTATTTTTTATGGTTCACATTAAATAAATAAAATGTCTTTTCACTACATCATCCCCCAAGGGTGACTGGGGAATAGAAGTATGGTCACCATTGGTCTTCCTCCGACCGGCAGTAAAACCCGTGCTAAAGTGGGGCGTCCGTTTGGCTGTGCGGGATGTACAAATTTGCAGCCACGTCCGGTCAGAATGGGGACGTTAAATCCGATGCCTCGTTTAAAGAGAGTGCCACGCTCTTTGCACGTTAAGAACCCTTGGAACAACTCTTTGAGGGGTCCGTAGGTGACCTGTTGCAAGGCTAAATTTCTGCCCCTATCCAATATACCCTCATTTCCCGTGGTAGTCTAAATTTCTCCGACCTTAATCCCTTTACCTATTACAGAACCTACCTATTGTATTTATTGTGAACTTGTTCTCGTCCTGAATATGCATGAAATATTTGCCACTGGACGTTAAGCAACCAACAATCAATCAATCACTACATCATTATTTATAATGAAGCTACAAATCAAACAATTAGAAAAGTCAAAAGATGTTTATTTCAGTCTGGTAGTTACAATGCAGATTGCAATCTCTTAGTTTCGCCCCCTTTATTTCAAGCAATAGTATGATTCGCACACATATTTTTTTACTTTAAATTTTTCAGATTCTTAAGAATTTGTTTATTAAATCTTATATTGACCACATACAATGTTTAAATAGGAAGAAATGCTTAAAAGCTGTTTTTTTTAGCAGATGGCGGTATTTTGGGCAACTGCATGAGTTGTTATGATTTGCTGTTTGATTAGAAGTAAGCATACTTTTAGGAAATTTATGATGTCAAAAACTTCTTTGATAATTATTACAAGGTTTTACTTAGTTTTAAGTGATTAGCAGTTGTATCAGAAAGAACAATTTGGGTTTTCAAACATTTTGTTAACTTTGACTCGAATTTTAGGAAACATGTGCTGTCTATCAAAAACACGTTTTAAATATTTTAAAATGCATTTGATTAATGACCGTTAAACTCTCTGCTAAAAGTTTAAATGGTTTGCATATGTGAATTTAGTATATAAAAGTCATATTATGCAATCAAGCTGAAATCTTAGAAAATATGCACTTATTCGTCCTTGGCCTTTGATCTTGATTTGACGGAAATTGCACCGTACGATTTTTTTACGACCGGACAAAACAGATAGTACAGATGTGTAGCTTTCACATGATATATAATTTAGCCGTGTGTTAGGTGGGTGCATTAAAAATTTAATTTTATGGTTAAAGTCACTCGCCTATTACTCTTCTGAGGACAAGATTCGAAAAAGGTATGGAAGTCAGTAATATGACATATGAAAATTGGAAGTTTTAAATGAGGATCAAAAACACTTGCAACTGTCAGAAAATTACACTATTTTGTATATCAAAACACAAGTCGGTGGGGAAGGTAAATGAATACAATGCTGATATTTCAGTAATGGCTTCTGAATTGATTTGTACTTGGAATTAATTTTTTCTAATATTTAAGTTGCCAAAAATTGTCTCAGTGGCAATTGATTCATTTCAACCTTGCTATAATAATTTGTGTGGAAAAATTTTCTATATATTCTGTTCTTTTTTTATTTTACAGCTCCAACCACTGTTGTTTACGACAATGCATGCAATCTACTCAAGAGGCGGTGGTTGCGTTCGATCTTTTTCCCCCTAGTTCGTAGGGGGATGCCGCCGCGCTACTCAAATCAGATCAAATTACCGTAATGGAGCCTACACGCGTTTTTTTTTTTTTTTTCTTTTTCTTTGTTGTTGTTGTTATAGTTATCAATAATGAGAGCTCGTGTACCGTGTCCCATACACGATGTCAAAAACTGTCATCGACTTTTTGAAGTGCAAGTTTCCGGCGATGCGCGTCAGGATTCCCCCATATATACTTTAAGTTATGTGTGCAAAGAGGACTTTGGTAGAGGTGCTGGGAGACATACAACTCTTCAATTGTGAAGATATGTTACGTAAAATAAATCAAGAAAAGAGAGGGGAAAGGGATTATACCCTGTAAAGATACCCAAGACATCATTGTAAAGATATTTTATTTCGAACGCACTATAATATTTGTTTTAAAAAAAACCTCATAGAAAATAATGTCATCCCTTAAAGGCATAGCAATTTTGATTTGTGGATCTACAATTAAGACAATATAGAGGAAATAGTCCGATCTACTAACAAGTCACATTTTGCTGTCACTCTTTATAGGAGTGATTGCCCAGCCCCTTAAATAAGGATTTGTTTACCCTCTTTTGTGTTTTGAGCAAAAGACTAAATGATTATCAATACAAGATCAACCAAACAGAGATTTTTCTTATGAATTCTTTTCTTGTCTTTAATGTTGGAGAGTGTCCTTTGTTGAATATGCTCATAGACCAAGGTGGGCGACACAGGCTATTTAGAGCCTCTAGTTTTAGTTTAACCACAACTACACACACTATGGGAAAGCACCAATTATATCAATTACCTTATGGTAAACTAAATTATTTAAATGCCTAAAAGGCGCAAGCCAGGGCCGACCGTGCAGACCCTCTTGGGTAGTCCAGGTCGTTAAAAACCACCCTCGTTCGTTGTCTGTAATACAGTTTTAATTTCTAAATTAAGTTAATCTTTACAAAGAAACATGAAACACAAATACCCAGTTTTGTTTCCGTTTGAGCATGTATATAGATATACAGTGCCAATGACACAACTCTTCATCCAAGTTTAATAAATGTGAAAGAATCTCTCACATGCAAACAACCAATAATTGTAAAATAAAAGGGCATACACCACAGACACGGGTACACTTTCTACTGCATCCACTCAGCACGAGCAACAAACACTGCAGCCCGGCCCTAGTAGATATAAAAAGATGTGGTATGAGTGCCAATGAGACAACTCTCAATCCATGTTGCATGTATTTACGTCGATTCCTCCGTGATTCGGAGCACCCCTCGCACGTGCAAATTTTATAAATTTTCAAAATGGTAGAAAAGTTGGAAGTCTTGGTGTCCTATCTAGATTTGGATTTGTGGAACATCCCTTTTGACTTTTTAGGTGTTGAAAGTTGTAATGAAATGGAATGCTGATGGAAATCACTTTTTCAGGTGATATAGATTTGAATCTCGTCATAAAATCAGAATTTGTACAGAGGATAGCGCTCCTATATCTGAACCGCTCTGTGCGAGGTCTATGCTATAAGAGGATTTCAATCTTAAAAATATGGTATCCGCTCAGGTTCACTTGAAAAATAAATCGTCCCTTTTTAAGTTCGACCCTTTAAAGTCCTTAAAAATCCTACAGATTTGTCTACATTCTTAAACATTAAAATTGCTTTTAATACTTTTTTAACTTTATAATATATATATCAATGAAAAAAAAATGTGATGACAAAATATGGATCAATGTGTTAATAAAAAATAAACTACAGTGTGCCAATGTGGTTACATAGTATCAATTTTCAACAGAATAATGCAACCTGTAGTATTATATTTAAGTATGAGATATTTAAGTATGAGATTCATTACTAACATTTTCAATCTATACCATCTGGTGAAAGTTAACATTCAATTATCAATTATTTTGAGGAGAAAAAATATAATACTTTTATGTCTGTTTTACAGTTTTGGACAAAGAACAGACTAATCCAATATCAACATTTGTACAGGAATGTAAAAAGAAATTTAATTTTGTAAATATTATATATATATATATATATATATATATAGGCACTTTATATATATATACATATATATATATATAAATAATCAATAATTAAAAAAGAAAATATCAAAGATATTTTAATATCATGACTATTTGACAATTATTACACCATCAGTTAGCTAGGGTCAACCTGTACTATCAGTAAAAAATATTATTTATTTTTTCATTAAAAGACCAAAGGCAGACATCACAAAGTCAAAGAACTAAGACTACAAAAATAACAAAAACACAACCTACAGGTATGAATCTATGTCTTAATATTTTTAAATATCTTCTTTTCCTTTTCATTGAAAAAATATCTAGCATTAGAATAGTAATCAAGAAGAGGAATCTTAGTGTCATATTTTTAACTCCCTCTAGATAAATTTAAACTATCAGTAAAGGTTATTATTTACCTTCTCAGTTAAAGATAAAAAAAAGACTATAAACAGTGGTAAAAGAGGGGCGAACAATACCCAGAGGGAAATTCATACTCATAGATCGAAAATAAACTGACAACGCCATGGCTAAAAAAGAAAAAGAATAACAGACAAATAATAGTACACAAGACACAACATAGGAAACTAAAGACTTAGCAACACGAATCCCACCATTTTGTGAAAAAGATAAGTGTTAGATTGAGGTAAATAAGAGACTGCAAGGTCAAATGGAGTTTTTAATTATTTTTGCTTTCTTACAAAATGCAGATCAGATGGCAAACAACAAGAAAAGAGTAAGGATGGTATTGAGGAAGTTCCTGGGTTTTTTTTTGTTTATCAATCTGAATCGCAGAAGAGGCTTCTGAATATATATAGCCAGGAGATTTGCTTGTTGGGTACAACTTATTAAACCTCCAGATATGACCTTCCTCTGTTCTTGGTTTGCGTCAACACAAATATTGGATATAGTGTTGTTGCTTTCTTTATAGTTTCTAATGAGAATCGCTACACCATTTAAGAGGCACTCATTAAATTGAGAGATTAAAATCTAAATTTAAACATTTCTGTGTCTGTAACAAATATTGGACCCTTTTAACACTACACTAAATTTAGAAATAAATCGAACATATCTGGGCAGAAGGTATTTAAAAATTTTGAGTGCTCAAATGAGTTTAATTTGCGTAGTTACACTGACAAATCAAACAGTGAAAATGATGCAAAAGAACAATGTGGGTTAAGATATATTCCCCCAAATGTGTTTGATTGGGACTCGTCAGGTGATGGCATGCCTAATTTGGACAAGATGTGGAAGAAGAGGAGGAAAACCAGGGATCCGTTGAAGGTCACAATTCACCAAATAACCATGAAGAACAACCTAATTCAAATAAGGAGTCAGATTCAGAGTCTGAAGAATCAAACTTAATTGACATTGAGACAATATCCAAGTTATCTAGAAAAAAATATTATAGAATTTGGCATATCACAGAGGATAGCAGATGAAATATTTCAAAGTGTAGACCATTAACTACACTGAAATCTTCAGAAGAACTAAGTTTCGAGGCCAGGAGTTGTATGAAAAAATGCAAGCTTATAAACGCAGATTCATACAATTTTGGCGTTAGTTTTTAAATATGTTTGTCCGCTTGTGTCTTTAAAAAATAAGAATGTGTCGGAAATTTATACTTTTTATTTTCAAAATTGTCACAGATTTCTCCACAAATAACAGATAAATTTCTTTCAATTTTTAGAATGAAGACTCTCCACGTTTTTTTTCTTCTTGTGGTTGTGTTGTTTGTCCGCAATTCTGGTGAGTTCTTGTATTAATCTGTTCATCATCTCTGTCTTGATAATTCTATCTTCTGTTTGATATATTGAAAAAAGTCCCTGTTTTTGGTTCAAAGTATCAAAGCCATAGATTTCTCATTAATTTATATCATCCTACTTCCATTAAAAATTGTATTATTGTCCTCATTCCCAGGGATTCTGTTACTATGAGCTCCTTTTCCTTCCAATACCTTTGTGTATCATGAAATTTATTAAAACATTTAAATTATTCTAATTTTAACATTGTTACATAGTATTGTTTGCATGATTATGAGGATGTTACAACTAAGTAAAATAGTTTTGTATACCTTTTTATTATAATATGCGGTCAGATCATGTTTATCTCGATTCAGAGCTTCAATGGGTTTTAAACTGAAAATCACACTAAAAGAAATCGATACAATTTGAAACATTTCAGTTACCAGTTTGAGGTTGTGGAAGATTAATATAACATAGATCCCCCAAGTATGACTTGAAAATAGAAGTATGGTCACCATTAGTCTTCCTCCGACCGGCAGTAAAACCCTTGCTAAAGTGGGGCGTCCGTTTGGCTGTGCGGGATGTACAAATTCGCAGCCACGTCCAGTCAGAATGGGGTCGTTAAATCCGATGCCTCGTGTAAAGAGAGTGCCACGCTCTTTGCACGTTAAGAACCCTTGCAACAACTCTTTGAGGGATCCGTAGGTGACCTGTTGCAAGGCTAAATTTCGGTCCCTATCCAATATACCCTCATTTCCCGTTGCAGTCCAAATTTCTCCGACCTTAATCCCGGACGCCTCTATTACAGAACCTACCTATTGTATTTATTGTTAATTTGTTCTCGTCCTGAATATGCATGAAATGTTTGCCACTAGACGTTAAGCAACCAACAATCAATCAATATAACATAGATAGTGTGCAAAACAAATTATATGTATCAACATTCATTTTTTTTTTTAATTTAGCCATTTTCAAAAGGACTTTCCGTGTTGAATTTTCCTTGGAGATCTCGAGAATTTCGTTATATGACTTTTTAGTTGATGACTTCACCGTAATTTTACCAATTATTCTATCAATTCTATGCATCTTATTCATTTTAGAAAATATAACAAACCACAGAAAAAGCATTCGCCCAAGCTCAAACACCTGTCAAATACAACCTTCCTGTTTCTGTCAATTAGCGTCAACAAATTTTCCCGACCTGCAACCCATTTGACCTCTATTACCGGACCTCCCTATTGTATTTATTGTTAATGTGTTCTCGTCCTGATTCAGAATTAAAATTCAAGATATCTGGTATACAACTTTTTAAAACAAAAAGATTGAAATGAACAGCTGACCAGTTTCCGTAGTTTGACATTAAGCTGCCGTGTGTATAATTGTTAAAACGTTCCTTTGGATATAAATGATTGATTGATTGATTGTTGGTTGCTTAACGTCCAGTGGCAAATATTTCATGCATATTCAGGACGAGAACAAATTAACAATAAATACAATAGGTAGGTTCTGTAATAGGGGCGTCCGGGATTAAGGTCGGAGAAATTTAGACTGCCACGGGAAATGAGGGTATATTGGATAGGGACAGAAATTTAGCCTTGCAACAGGTCACCTACGGACCCCTCAAAGAGTTGTTGCAAGGAGGGATCTTAACGTGCAAAGATTGATTGATTGATTGATTGTTGGTTGCTTAACGTCCAGTGGCAAATATTTCATGCATATTCAGGACGAGAACAAGTTCACAATAAATACAATAGGTAGGTTCTGTAATAGATTAAGGGATTAAGGTCGGAGAAATTTAGACTGCCACGGGAAATGAGGGTATATTGGATAGGGACAGAAATTTAGCCTTGCAACAGGTCACCTACGGACCCCTCAAAGAGTTGTTGCAAGGGTTCTTAACGTGCAAAGAGCGTGGCACTCTCTTTACACGAGGCATCGGATTTAACGTCCCCATTCTGACCGGACGTGGCTGCAAATTTGTACATCCCGCACAGCCAAACGGACGCCCCACTTTAGCACGGGTTTTACTGCCGGTCATCATGATTGATTGATTGTTGGTTGCTTAACGTCCAGTGGCAAATATTTCATGCATATTCAGGACGAGAACAAATTAACAATAAATACAATAGGTAGGTTCTGTAATAGGGGCGTCCGGGATTAAGGTCGGAGAAATTTAGACTGCCACGGGAAATGAGGGTATATTGGATAGGGACAGAAATTTAGCCTTGCAACAGGTCACCTACGGACCCCTCAAAGAGTTGTTGCAAGGAGGGATCTTAACGTGCAAAGATTGATTGATTGATTGATTGTTGGTTGCTTAACGTCCAGTGGCAAATATTTCATGCATATTCAGGACGAGAACAAGTTCACAATAAATACAATAGGTAGGTTCTGTAATAGATTAAGGGATTAAGGTCGGAGAAATTTAGACTGCCACGGGAAATGAGGGTATATTGGATAGGGACAGAAATTTAGCCTTGCAACAGGTCACCTACGGACCCCTCAAAGAGTTGTTGCAAGGGTTCTTAACGTGCAAAGAGCGTGGCACTCTCTTTACACGAGGCATCGGATTTAACGTCCCCATTCTGACCGGACGTGGCTGCAAATTTGTACATCCCGCACAGCCAAACGGACGCCCCACTTTAGCACGGGTTTTACTGCCGGTCGGAGGAAGACCAATGGTGACCATACTTCTATTCCCCAGTCACCCTTGGGGGATGGATATAAATGAAGCTCGACAAATTCATCAAAGTTAATACATGTGAAAAAATTACAAGCTGTTTGAATTTTTAATGTGATTTAGATGGAACATTGATAAGTTGTAACATTTTGACTAACGAAATTAAAACGATTTCATGAACTTCAGAACAATCCACGCCTTGCCAATGTGCTTGGAGAAGAATTAAGCAGGTCATTCCTGATAAATGTAAAGGCATTCAGAACAGAATCAAAGAGACAGAAGAGGAAGAGCTGCAAGAAGAAATTCTGCATCAGATATGCGGATAAGCTCTACATTAGGGCGCAAATTACTTGTTTGAAACATGTGTAACAAGGATAACAGCAATTTACACTTGGACAATTTGACTTCTGTTGGCTTAGGTATGTATAGTGGTTTCTCGACACAACTCTGATGGCAAATGGGTATTATACATAACACTTGTCATAGGGGACATTAGAAATTGGCTAACAAAAGTGTTTACATCTATGATTTCTCTGTTTATGTTAAATTACGCTCTTGGGATGTTGGGTTTATATTTCATGGTAATGCCTTAATTGATTCAACAAAAAATCTAAAAAGTCTGTACAAGATAATCTAGATTCAATTTGACATTAATGAAATCAACATTTGGTAAACAAATGCGAAATAGGAAAATTATAAGCCAGGTATAAATTAGTCAGATGGAATAGAGTGTGCATATTCTATTCATATTGTTACTACTACCAAGCGAAGAAAGCAATGGTTATTACTATGTATATGCATTATATTAATGAGGCATTTGAAAGATATAGTTATGAAGTAAGTTGTTAAAGTTTAATGATTGAGCATACAAGAAAAATAAAGATAATTTCATACATATGAATGATGTAATTTTAATTAAGCCCTTCAAATGAATTGAATATGTAAACATCATAAGCTCCAATTGCAATTATGGTGTTGTATATATTTATGATAAGTTTAGAAATGTTTTAAATGGTAGAACTTTGCTAGGAAAATAATAACCTCATGCTGTAACTTGAATTGTAGGAGTACAAATTACAGAGAGAGCACAGTCTCATTTCAGGCGAAGCATGCAGACAACTTCTATGCCAACAGACTGGAGTACAGATCAGATGAGAGAGTTTTTATACTCAATCTTCGTACCTTTGAGAGGATACAGTTATCAAGTATGTTTCTCCTCTGTTGGTGGTAATCTTGAAAATACCCTCTGATTGTGATACCCCAAAGAAATTAAAGAATTTTTTCAACTCATTTAGATCTGCAGGGAAAATTTTCATACGTCCAGACAGATTTATCACTACATCACCACAGGTATATAGATAACAGAATTTCTTTCAGCTTTGTCCATTTAAACCAGTTTCCCAACCCTTTAGTTAAAAATAGATAAATTGCATGCGGATTTAATTGCCTTGTTGTATTTCCCACCAGACTTATTTGGAATTTTTCATTGAAATCATTAGAGAAACTGATTCTTAAACTATTGCTCATGAATTACAATTTTTCTCAACTCTCGATAGTTAAATTCTTACTTTAAATCAGCTTGCCCAGGCTCGAGAATAAAAGTAAGAATTTTACGATCTTGAGTCATCCACTGGGAAAGGTTAGAGAATTTATATATATATTTACATATTTTATAAAAATGTAATGTACCAATTGTTTTAGGCAATACAGGTAGATTCTGGGCAGTTTAAAAGTTTTCAAACAGTTTGCAATGTTAAACATTTTCTTGCCACTATAATCCATCTGGATATAAAAAATCATTTTCAAAGAAAATAACTTGATAAACACAGTAAACCCTATTAAATAAAGGCAACAGTAGTATACCGCTGTTCGAAACTCATAAATCGATAGAGATAAAAACAAATTCGGGTTACAAACTAAAACTGAGGGAAACGCATCAAATATAAGAGGAGATCAACGACACAACAAAAACACAACATTATAATGTAACACACACAGAAACGAACTATAATATATAACAATGGCCATTTTCCTGACTTGGTAAAGGACATTTCAAGAAAAAAATGGTGGGTTGAACCTGGTTTTGTGGCATGCCAAACCTCCCGCTTTAATGGCAACGTCAAACACAACACCAAAATCATACGACAGGACCACAATACAA
This sequence comes from Mytilus californianus, assembly GCF_021869535.1. Lineage (NCBI taxonomy): Eukaryota > Metazoa > Mollusca > Bivalvia > Mytilida > Mytilidae > Mytilus > Mytilus californianus. The sequence goes on from NW_026262673.1 coordinate 5,740,805, forward strand.
ATAAATGGGAGAACATATAGGACAAAGAAACACACGAGAAATAGCTAACAAAAGGTACTAAGCTTAAAATTCAATACGCCAGACGTGCGTCTCGTCCACACAAGACCATCCAGTGACGCTCAGAAAAAAAAGCTTGAAAGCCAAAACAAGTACAAAGCCGAAGAGCACCGAGGACCAAAACTTCCAAAATGTTGCGCCTAACACGGCCAGGGTTTTCTGCCTGGGACAAGAACATCCCAGTTGAACGGCAAACGCCTGAATCTGACAGATAGAGGTCAATTTGTCGACAAAAAAAGTACCCGTATGTAAAATGTTTACGCCCACAAACAGCGCCACCTATAATTTTTTCTACGGCGTCTTTGAGAACGATGTTCCGTTCTGTAGTAAATTAAAACATTAAATTAACTAAAACATATAAAAGTAAGTGTATAAAACTAATTAAAAGATATATTTGCACATGACTGGTTATGCATGATACGCTGGCAATGTGCGCAATGTCCTTTAATCCAAGATTCAAAATTAGTTTGTTTCCTATGTCAAAATGGCAGATTCCAATGTTTACATTTTTCCATCGATTTGAGAGCGGACACAAATTCGTATCCAATCATTAATTTGCATATTATGTACTGTGTAGGGTAGCTTATCCAATGGGATTTACTGTTATAAAGTGGCTATACGTTACCATCCATCGTTACAAAAGTGCCATGTGTTTAGTGTGTATAGCTCAGGAATGATGTGTATTCAATATTTACGGTAAATAATCAATGTTATGTTCATTATATTTCCATGCATACACAAGTCATAACAGCAAATGCATTTTTTATAGAACTTATTAGGTAAACAGACATGTTTAACTGTCTGCTTTAGCAAAAATTCGTGTAAATAAACCCGATGGGTCGTTTTGAATATTCAAGCACAGCAGACAAACACGTGGTAGATTATTGATGTTTGTTTACCTAAATTGCACGCTGTTGTTACTAAATACTTAGAAATAACCATTATCGTGTTATTATTGTTTAACAGCAGATAAAATTAATTTTACAATTGCATTTAACTACTTTCAAGAGTTATATAATACACCTTGCCTAAGAAATAGGTCTAGCTAGGTCCACGGACCTCCTTTACTAGGTCCTTAAAAAAAGATGCTGTAATAATGTACATGATGTAAATTACCATATTTACATTCCAGCATTTTTTTGCATTTGATATATTTCATATACATGTACATGTATGTACATAGAGAACAATAGAGTAAATGAACATACATGGGTTTAATTCCCACCCTAGGTATTAATTTTAATACTCATTAGAGGTTGGAGCAAATAGGGCAGATTGCAATTGACCATAATGTAGTGTCTTAAAATGCTGATTGATGTGGCCAAGTCCTCAACATCCTTTTTTCTAAGTATACAGCAGCTCCTTTAAGGATTAGTAAGGGAACATAGTCCAGTGGCTAAGTCCTGTCTTTTTTGTCTCTATTATTTCCTTATTTATATTATTATATTTTTTATATTCTCTTGTACATGTAGTAAGCTAAAAAGCTATCATTACTCTTTTTCCTCATCAGCCTGATAACAATGAAATGTATTCATTGTTGATGTCTGTAAAGTGACTTATAATTTAACTGCTAACAGACATTTGGACTCTGGTGGATAGTTTCTATACTGTTATCTCATTGGCAATCATACCACATCTCTTTATTTTAGTACAGGTTAAGTATTTAAAGTAAGTGACTAACAAACATTAAATCATTTGAAAGAAAAATTCTGCAACGATTTCAGTTTACATATATCAACAATAAAATTTGGTTGTATAAATTGTGTCATTATGTTTATAATGACCACTGTAATTGTGAACTGCCATGACTGTCTTGTACAAAATATATTTGAATAAGTTCCCTAATGAATAGTATATAGATGTTTAAAAAAACAAATGTATGTACTAGTTCCAGATCTATCAATTCAAAAATAATTGATTTTTTTTTTTAATTAATTGAATAATAACAACTTATTGCAATAATCATGATAATCATGATATTAAAATACAAACTAGCATTCTTATATGTGATACATATATAACTTAATGCAGCTTATTCTGAAATTGTAAGGTATGTCATAAAAAAGAGATTTTTTGTAAAAGTTACCAAAATTGTCTGTATTTCAACCACATTTAGGCCTAGGAACCTTAAATTTTTAAGTGTAGAGGTCGACAAGCTAAGTCATGACTGTAAATTCAGATATTATCATGAGGTTTTTATTAAAGTAAATGATGCGATTAAATTGATTTTCTCAATAAAAAGAACTCCCATTCTGATTTGATACTATGAGATTTTTTCTGATATCAGAAAAATAAATATCTCATTGTTGTCCATTCTTCAAAAAATTTCTGAACATACTGTACATGTATTTAAGTCAGCTTTGTTTTTGTCTGAGACTACTATAACATGGGAAGTGACCAATCTCTATGTTAATTGTTATAGTAGTCTCAGGTTTTTGTTTTGTGGTTCAATTGACTATGCATTTTAGAGCAGTTAAATATGAATTTGGATTAAATTTGAAGTTGATTCAGTATATTTTATGACATAATAACACTCTTTTATTTAAACAAAGCATTTTTAGATTGATTGTTGGTTGCTTAACGTCCAGTGGCAAATATTTCATGCATATTCAGGACGAGAACAAATTAACAATAAATACAATAGGTAGGTTCTGTAATGTAGGCCATCCGGGAAGAAGGTCGGGGATATTTAAACTGCCACTGGAAAATGAGGGTAAATTGGATAGGGACAGCAATTTTGCCTAGCAACAGGCCACCTACGGACCCCTCAAAGAGTTGTTGCAAGGGTTCTTAACGTGCAGAGAGCGTGGCATTCTCTCTACACGAGGCATCGGATTTAACGTCCCCATTCTGACCGGACGTGGCTGCGTATTTGTACATCCCGCACAGCCAAACGGACGCCCCACTTTAGCGAGGGTTTTACCGCCGGTCGGAGGAAGACCAATGGTGACCATATTTCTATTCCCCAGTCACCCTTGGGGGTAAGCATTTTTAGACTTACAGACCAGCTTAGCTAATCATTCATTATTCAATCAATAATTTAGTTAAAGGACTCAACAGTTGTTTGTAGGACTTATGAATTCAAATATAAGGGGAAAAAATCAAAACTTGAAGTAATACATGTAATAGGAATTATGAGAACTGCATGTTATCAGATTGCAATACAGCTTTTTGTTCAGTTTTCTTTGTGTTGATTATAATGTTTAAAATCCCTTTCTGGCTTTTTGGATGTTCAGATTTTTTCTCTTGATTAAGAGCGAGCAACGGAACTTGTACATCTTATATAGTTTCTTATCTCGGGGGTGGATCAAGCCAATTTTCAAAGAGGAGGGGGGCATGTATTGTCTACATTTTCTTTTTTTCCATATTGTATTTTAATATAATGCAAAGTTAAATTCTATTGTAACACAAGTTCTGCTGACAAATGGCTGATAAACCCCTCTTGTATGTAATTATTTGGCATGAAATGAAATATGTTTTTTCTGTATATGGAAATTAGGAATAATCCACCCTCTCTTTATAAAAGACCTGGATCTGCTAAGAAGTTCTTGCTTTTCTCAGAATTTTCCATTGTTACATCAGGAATAAACTACCAATAATCATGCTTGACGATCATTGAGGTCACACATAAAGAACCCATCTCTTTGCAGATCATAGTAGAAAAACAAAGATACAATGTAGTTGGTAACATAAATGTATTTAAAAATATCAAGAGAAACATTCCCATACAGAATCTCTGTCAATAAGTTATTTTTCCACTCTTAACAGTGAAATCTTAAATATGTAAATTGATCGGCAAGCCTCGCATCTTGAAAAATAAAATGTCTGTAGGAAAGAACTATTGTTTCACAATTGATGCTGTGTTAGAATTTATAATATCACTCTTTTTTCCCCATATGATCAGCATAAAAAGTGACAAGTTCTTCAGTCTAAATAACTTTGTTAAATCTCATTTCTGATGGAACATTTTCAGTGCACCAGATTAACAACTTTCTATGTTAGATACTTATTTAAATATAAAAATTCAAGTCTAATTTTAGAGTGAAATTTTAATATATTTAAACAAACTTTTCTAAACAACCAACATGTACAAACACTGAGTTTATTTTCATATCCTTTCTAAGAATATTGATACAAAGAAAGTAAAACAAAGACTTGTATCATTCCATCTACCAAAAGGGTGTTTGAGAATATACAAATAAGTCCAAGTTTCAGAGAAAAGTCAGTTATCTATAATTTTCTTCTTTGGAAGTTTTCAAAAACCTGTTTTAGGGTACTTGAAAAAATGCCATATTCAAACATTCCATGACTATTTTAATGTTACAAGAGTAGAGGAACATTAAATATTGAATGGTTATTCAAGAAAGTGTCGAAATATAACTACAATCATTAATTTTACTCGAATTTACTGTTGTGAACTTGCAGTTTCCTACGACGCGTGTACGGAGTTATCTCCCGTTGATCTCCGCTTCGCCACGAATAAGCTGACACAATTGCGTATCCGGGGAATTTATGATCTATAATTAATATATAAGATCCAGAAAATGGTTTTACTTCATATTTTATACCCCTCCATACGTTACCAAACCCATTTAAGAAATGATTTGGGATTTTGCGTAGACCTACGCAAATATTCCAAAAAAAATTTCAACTTCCATGGTTGTTTTAGAATACTTTTATAACACCTTTCATAAATAAGTATACATAATAATGAAGCTTATTCACTCAAGATTTGGACCCTACAAGTTTTATTTATGTACGAGTTGATAATTAGACGATACGAGGTAAAAAACCAAGAGGTGTACACGTTCACAAGAAAAAGGTAAACTCTGACCTTTTATCACGTGACCAATGTCTTGAACTTAGACGCCATTAAATCGTTTGCCGTTCAACTGTCCTTATTATTAGGAATAATTTATAATATTGCAAACAGTAAATTTTATAAAATGACTATATAATAGATATACATGATAAAACCGAAGTGGGGACTAACTACAGAATAAAAACGGATACATTACATAAAACAACTTAATCCAAAATATAAAAATACACAGCCGAGTTAGCCAAAGCATCAACGCACAAAGTGATGTCACATTTGAAATTCTAAAAAAACACACAAAGTGACGTCACATTTGAATTTGTAAAAATATTTCCCAAACATAAGATAGGATTAGGATTGATTCAATATTAGATTTGTAATACTGACATTACATTTATTTATAACAATGAAAATTACAATACTTATTAATATCAAATTGTGGTAGTTATTAGATAATTAATTGAATTATCTAGCTATGTCGGTGTTTCTTCTGAATCAAACTGTAAACCAAATATATCGTATAAATTTCGTTGAACCAAACAAAAATCTAATAAATGAAGGGGTGATTAATTATCTTTACCATAACACACGAATATAACAGAAAAGACGTTAAGACATTTGACAAAATCCGACGAGAATAACAAATATAACATCAAAATTAAATACATGAATTTGGGATAGAAAGGTACCGTGACACGTCTTATAGCAATGCGGTTTCACACTCAGCAAAACAGTCACAATCGGTAATTAAAAGATCAGACGACGTAATGACAAACCACAATCTAACACGTGGTAAAAATGTCCTTAGTTTGGACAAAGACACATCGTATGGACTAACCAATTCGTGATGGTGTCCGTAAAATTTACGGAGTGTCATTTTTAATCTGTCCTCCTCATAACTTTGTTGGAGCAGTTTCTGTGTAAGGAGCACACTCCTGTATATGAAGTCCGTATATTGTGAACAAGCACGAGAATAACTTATCAATTGAGATATTTAAACACCATACGAAGGGGCAGAGGGTATGTTACTGCTGAGAAATGGGAAATACATAATTTGGAAGTTGAAATCGTCCCGTTTATCATAGATTTTCGTGTGAAGTCGTCCATCTGTGTCAATATTGAGGAAAAGATCAAGGGATGAAGCAGTCCTTCTAGTATCAGTAGTATCCTTAATTTCATGTTCGCTGGGATATATGAGATGTAAATATTGGCTGAAATATGGGTTATTCAATGATAGAACATCATCAATATATCGGAAAGTAAAATTAAAGAATTTCGCAAGGTGCTTTTTCTTTTTGTCTTTTAGAAGGTTCTGAATGAATTCTGCTTCATACGAGTACAAAAACAAATCGGCCAGTAGGGGTGCACAATTAGTTCCCATTGGAATACCGACTGTCTTTTGAAATATAAATCCTCCAAACTCAACAAATATATTGTCGATCAAAAAGTCCAGCATTTTGATAATATCACCTTCAGTATATTTTCTGGTAGATTCAGTGTGGTTTTTCACAAAATATGAATTATTGTAACCCAAAACAAGAAATTTGTATCTACGATTCCCATTTTTATAGAAAAAGCTCTGTTTAATGAGATGGTGAAGTCGATCTTTCAACTGAGCATGGGGAATAGTAGTGTAAAGCGTAGAAAAATCAAAAGTCTTTATGTTGCTGCAAAATTGCAAAGATTGTGATCGAAGATTAAGCAGTAGATCTTTCGAATTTTTGAGAATCCACATCTGGTTAACACCACTGGTAAAATATATCTCATCACAATATTTTTGAAGCCCATCTTTAACTGTAGAAAGAATAGTAGTCAGTACTTTAGAAAGATGTTTAGTCGAACATTTTGATGACCCAGCTATGTATCGTTCTTTATATGGAGTTTTGTGTAGTTTTGGTATCCAGTATAATGATGGTAAATTTTCTTCGTTATCTTTGATGTTGATACCAAAAGAAAGAAGGACAGATTTGTGATTTTGTAAAATTTCGTCCTTGGTAAATGATGTTAAAGAATATGTAGGGTTACCAGTAGTTCTATTTATTCCAATCTCTGTTGTGAGACATTGCAAATAATGGTTTTTACATTTGAAGACAATATTATTGGAGGCTTTATCTGCTGGAACAACGACATATTTGTCATGCAAAAAGGATAAAGCATCCACAACATCCTGATTTTTGAAAGGGTTAGTAACTCTTGTGCTCATATATAAAAAACTTTTAAAATGGAAAAGGACATTATGCAACTGCAGTTCATCAAATGTATTACATATCTGTTGAGGGAAAAAATAAATTCAGAAGAAAATCATTAATCTGTTTTTAATAACATGAATTTCTTGCTTGATATTTACATTTACAGATAATTGTGAACTCTAACATGTGTTGCAATTATACATATAACTAGTATTTACTTAAATTTTCATTTACTTACGTTCATTTGCATTAAGGTGTGCTTGTTGAAAAAGAAGGTCCAAGATTTTCAAAATGTATCATCAAACAAACAAAAAGGTAAACAAGTATAAAACCAAAATTGAAATTTTGCAGCATTTTTACTTTTCAGGAGAACTTACCTGTACTATTTTAGAATCAAATGTTATAAAATAAATTATTTTCTAAAGGACGATAATTTTTAAGAGTATCGGTGAAAAAGTAGAACAATCAAGCAAAAATATAATAAACATTTTTTATCTAAAGATTGTATATTGTTTCTTTAAGACAAGTGAAAATTCCTCATTACCATCAAACCCCCAAGGGTGACTGGGGAATAGAAGTATGGTCACCATTGGTCTTCCTCCGACCGGCAGTAAAACCCGTGCTAAAGTGGGGCGTCCGTTTGGCTGTGCGGGATGTACAAGTTTGCAGCCACGTCCGGTCAGAATGGGGACGTTAAATCCGATGCCTCGTGTAAAGAAAGTGCCACGTTCTTTGCACGTTAAGAACCCATGCAACAACTCTTTGAGGGGTCCGTAGGTGACCTATTGCAAGGCTAAATTTCTGTCCCTATCGAATATACCCTCATTTCCCGTGGCAGTCTAAATTTCTCCGACCTTAATCCCTTAATCTATTACAGAACCTACCTATTGTATTTATTGTGAACTTGTTCTCGTCCTGAATATGCATGAAATATTTGCCACTGGACGTAAAGCAACCAACAATCAATCAATCAATCATTACCATCAACATCAGGATCCTCATGTTTGTTCCAACTGATGAGAGAAACCAGCCAGTAAGTGACGAGGTAAAAATAAACTCATGTTTAGCTCACCTTGCCCAGAGATAGCTTTGATCGTCACTTGGCATCCAATATTGTAATTATCATTATCACTTGGTGGAAATGACTTTCTCCCAAAATTTTATGGGATATCCCATTCAACTGACTTATAGACTGTTATGAAATCAAAAATTGCGAGAAAGCTTAGTCACAGTACAGCACAACAACAATAAAATTGATTGATTGATTGTTGGTTGCTAAACGTCCAGTGGCAAATATTTCATGCATATTCAGGACGAGAACAAGTTAACAATAAATACAATAGGTAGGTTCTGTAATAGGGGCTTCCGGGATTAAGGTCGGAGAAATTTAGACTGCCACGGGAAATGAGGGTATATTGGATAGGGACAGAAATTTAGCCTTGCAACAGGTCACCTACGGACCCCTCAAAGAGTTGTTGCAAAGGTTCTTAACGTGCATAGAGCGTGGCACTCTCTATACACGAGGCATCGGATTTAATGTCCCCATTCTGACCGGACGTGGCTGCAAATTTGTACATCCCGCACAGCCAAACGGACGCCCCACTTTGGCAAGGGTTCTACTGCCGGTCGGAGGAAGACCTATGGTGACCATACTTCTTTTCCCCAGTCACCCTTGGGGGGCAATAAAATTGAAGTTGAATTTGACTTTAATTTGTATGTAGAATTAATGAAGATTTTGTACTGTCCTAAGAATAACTACTCGGAACTTTTGTTTGAGGAAGTAAGGCAAATACAATTAAAGTTCCAACTATTAAAGACAACAATCAACATAGGAATCCGAAATTGTGGCTACCAGTATCTTCTGTGTTAACAATATTGTCTATAAATGTGATCTGCTATATTAAATATTTAATGTCTTGGCGTAAGCATTGCACAATCTTCTAGGCGACCCATCTCTTCTTAGGTATTTATCACATTCGGTAAGACTTTATATATTGCACTGCTATTAGTTTTTGTTCCCTTATTGTCGCAGTCTATTGTCTATATTGTCGTCTGCATTAGAAGTTCTTTTAAATGATATTGTTTTCGAATCAATATTCACATTATATTGATAGCCATTGCTGCTTCGTCGCCTTAATTGTTCCACAGTTATGGCAAAATGCAATGTTTAGTATGCATAATGGCCGATGTTTTCGTCAAAAATTTTGTTTTAAATTGTGTTCAATACTTCTGACTAAGTACTCAAACAAATCTGCATATGATGTATAAGACCGTCGTCTTTGTTTTTACATAGTTTATTTTCAAGTCTTTCAACAGCCACTCCAATTCATGAACACTTTTGCTCGATTTTATCAAACAATATTTTATACAGTAAACTTCTCAAAACCGGCCGCACTTCGGATTACGGAATACGGCCGGTTTTCAGGGATGGCCGGTTTGTTGAAAATTGAAACATCAAGAGTAACTTCCCTTTGATATGTGTGTATTAGTATATTTGACAATGTATTTTATCTCAATCAGAATGTTTGTTTTCATGTGTAAGTTTAATATTCTAAATGTTTTATAAAATAAATACAATAAAAACATTTCTATCTTTATTATTTTTTTTTATTTTGCTGGAATAATAAACAGAATACACCTTACAATAAAAGTGTAATATATATATATGTAATAATACTGCTATCTACTCCATAAACAAATTGTCATTATCGTATAAACACGGTGACATAATGTAAATAAAAAGTGACAGCACTACATAACTAAAAAGTAAAATCACAAAAATACTGAACTCCGAGGAAAATTCTAACAGGAAAGTCCCTAATCAAATGGCAAAATTAATAGCTCAAACACATCAAACGAATGGATAACAACTGTCATATTCCTGACTTGGTACAGGCATTTTCTTAAGTAGAAAATGGTGGATTGAACATGGTTTTATAGCTAGCTAATCCTCTCACTTGTATGACAGTCGCATCAAATTCCATTATATTGACAACGATGCGTGAACAAAACAAACATACACATTAGAAAAAAATGTCAAAAATAGGGGTACAGCAGTCAACATTGTGTTATCATCTTAATCACAATAAAAACAAACAAATGTAACGATGAAGCACAAAAAGGCATACATCAAATTTAACATCCTCATTTTGCTTTTTTATTATACGATTTTATTTATCTATGTAAAATCCACCCTTAAAGGATGGAAGGTTTTAAGTACTGGCGTAAAATCGAGCGTTTGAAATTCGCACAGGTAGACATAAAATAATTTTGTCGTTCAAAGTATGACGGAACACATAAGTAGAGAGTCACGTAAAATTGATATCACAAAAAACAGAATAAACAGTGAAAGTAAAATTAATCAATAAAATAATTTTGTTGTTCAAAGTCTGACGGGATACATAAATACAGAGTCAAGTCAAATGTATATCACAAAAAACAGACTTAACAATAAAAGTAATATAATAAATACAATAATTTTGTCGTTCAAAGTATAACGGGATACATAAGTATAGAGTCATGTCATATGGATATCTCAAAAAACAGACTTAACAGTATAAGTAATATTAATAAAGACAAATAAAAGAATACTACAACACGTTAGTTAGATGATAAACAACGTCAGTACGCAGAATCTATACTTCAAGACCATCGTGTATTATTTGTGAAGTTGATACGGAATATTTATCAACAAGGTCTTGGTACCTTCCGATGAACTTTTTAAGAAAAAGGACGAGACGTTCTTTGACATACCCCTGGTTCATCAACTTTCTGCTCAGACACTGGTGACGTTTTGCAAAGTCTGAATAGGAGCAGCAAGCTCTTGATTACCGAATAAGTTGGGAGATGTATATCCCATATGCAGGTGAAGTTGGTATATTGCTACTAAGGTGGGGGGAATTGATAATTTCAAAATTAAAATCGTCTCGTTTGTCGTAGATTCTGGTACTGAGATGACTGTGTATGTCAAATTCGAGGTATAAGTCTAAAAATGAGGCGGTGGAAGCTGTGTCTGTTTTTTCTTTAATTTCTAGATCTGGTGGATATATTAATGGAACCCAATCAGAAAAGTTCGGATTGTTAATGGAAAGAACATCATCAATACTAGCTTGGTAAAAAGACATACATTATTGATGAACGTCATATTAGAGATAGAGCACTACAATGTACACAAACGATGCATTTCATTTAACAAATTAATTTAAACACTAAATGTTACAGTATATAGTCACATAAAATATCACACAAGGAAACTGTCAATGGGACATTGCTTCTTTTGGCACTTATTTTTCACAATTAGCGCTTCTAAATCTGTGATCATTGCCTGTGTTGTTGATATGATTGAAATTGCTGATGTACTGGCGTGAATTTTTCCGATTTCAGGTAAGGTTTCTTAAAGTGTCATTTTCTGTTCTGGTTCTTGTTGACTTTGCTCTGAGATGTCCTCGTCGTCGCTCTCGTTTGTTGGCTCTTGCTGGTAGCTACTGATGAGTTCTCTTTTCCAGTCAGGATTTCTTGATTAGGCCGGTATGAGGGGAGAACGCACACAATCCACAGATGACCATAAAACAGAGCACTCGAACAGGCAATAATGAAACAGATGAAGACTATGATCAAGCTAGATTTGTCATACAACAAGACCTGTCCAAAGTAGAATGCAGATATTGCTTTTGCGTGTCATGCATTATCGATGACTAAAACAGACAAATGTGGTGGGATGGTCCGTCAGATTGATTGATTGATTGTTGGTTGCTTAACGTCCAGTGGCAAATATTTCATGCATATTCAGGACGAGAACAAATTAACAATAAATACAATGGGTAGGTTCTATAATAGGGGCGTCCGGGATTAAGGTCGGAGAAATTTAGACTGCCACGGGAAATGAGGGAATATTGGATAGGGACAGGTCACCTACGGACCCCTCAAAGAGTTGTTGCAAGGGTTCTTAACGTGCAAAGAGCGTGGCACTCTCTTTACACGAGGCATCGGATTTAACGTCTCCATTCAAACCGGACGTGGCTGCAAATTTGTACATCCCGCACAGCCAAACGGACGCCCCACTTTAGCAAGGGTTTTACTGCCGGTGGGAGGAAGACCAATGGTGACCATACTTCTACTCCCCAGTCACCCTTGTGGACTGGTCCGTCAGAAGTTACCCATCAAAACACTACAAAAGGTTTTGGGCTATGCTTCTCCATTGTGGTGCACTGAATGATGCTAGATATTTAGTTATGAAGGCAGATGCCATGACCAGGGACCACAGAACCCAACGATATAACTGACACAAGAGAAACATTATGCCAATATGTGTTGTGACACGTATTCGTTATTGTCGACCAAATACTGGTGGGATTCCGTACATGGGACACATATGGGCTTAATTTTCTTTATTCTGCTGCAGAATTTATATTAAATGTAATTGAAAGTCCTTTGTTCTGTATATACCACAATTTTGGAAGGAAAAAAGAGTATGACCACATAAAATAGAATATTGTGACTGTAATTACAATTTTGTGCAAATTATTCTATTAACATGCCATTGTCTTTAATAACTGATATAAGTTTAAATAATTGACCAAAGGCTTCATGACCCTCAGTTGAAATATTGTTTAGGCTTTCAGACTTGTCCAATTTTAGGCTGCATAGACGACCTTCAGTAGTTTAAAAAGAGTTGCTCGTAACAGGATAATATTGTTCTTCTCCACAGAAAGATTCATACATTACATTCAGTAACACAAAATCTTGAATTTCAATCATTCTTCCCGTTCCTAGTTTTATGAGATAAACAATGATTTGAAAAACGGGATTAAACAACAGGTTGCATGCCCCATCTTACAAATTTCTCCAAAAATCATGTTGTTAAGATGATATAAATCATAAAGAGCATGCACTGTAAACAGTAATGTCCATATCTTGTACTGAACTCCATTAATTGTCTTATCCTCATCCAAGTTGTTTATTGACCGATCATGCAGTACCGCTTTCCAAATAAACTACATCTCAATACGTAAATATGCAAATGGAAATCCTGACTAAAAACTAGTCAGTTTTAGTCGACCAAAATATATATCAAATTGGAGTGGGGATTCTTACGTAGAAAATGATGAAATACACATTTTCTTCGACAGTATTAGATGTAATATTATTTGTAAATACATTTGTAATATCTCACAAGATCTGTCATAAGAAAGCAGATATAATCTAGATATCCTCAATATGATTCAGAGAAAATCATCTTGAGAACAACTTCTGACATATGAGACTAGGCACACATAAGCTTCATGTAAGAGAAGAGTCTTCTTAACCTAAACAAAAAGTATGCTGACAGTAGAAAATCATATCTTTTTTGTCAGTAAGTAAAGGTGAGGCTTCTATGTTTTCAGTGTATGACTTTTATCCTGGAAAGGAATCCTTTAATAGCTCCCAAGTTGTGCTTCCATTATTTCTAAGCGGCCTTTTACGCTTTTCCATCTTGGGGAGAAAATCCCTGCCAGTATACCATTACCTCGTCGGCTGTTGCTGTTCTATTTAATGGAATCGGTCTGGGACCAAGATATGGGTAGGTTTTTGTATTTTTCACCATTATATATTTATTCTGTTGATATGAAAAGTGCTGCCACCAACAGGTACACGTTATTTTCAAATAAACATCTTTCTGAAATGCAATGAAATTTAGAATTAATGCCTAAATGTTGACAGTTTACCAAATTTAGACAGAATTGTCATTTGTGAAGAGAAGTATTATTTTACTCCTAATGATTTCAAGGCCAGTACTAGACTGAAAAGGGAGAAAAAAGGAACCATTGCCCATTGAAAACAAAAAAGAAATTGTAAGCCAAGAAAACTTCAGTAAACATGCTGCTGTTTTTACCATGCCAGATTCAAAACTCATCTGCAAGTTTCTAACTGAACAGTTGAAATATGTAGAACTGAAGAACAACTTTACAGTAGACATCGACAATGAATATTTGTCTGATTGTGACAGCGGGAATAATGATTATTGCCAGTGTGACTTGTACAGAACACTAGTCATATTTTATTTCAAGAAAAAATGGGGATATGACAGAGAAGTACTTATGAATAATATTGAGCAAAGAAAAAAGGGGGCAGAAATTTCACAAGCAGACTGGTTGTTTGATAAAAGTGCAACAGAAAATCTTACGGATGGACAATGTGTGGTCATTTTTTTATAATCAGCAGTCATTGAGGATGTGGTGATACATCTACTACATTAATATGGCCAGTATATTAATGATTACAAAAAAAGAAACCAGAGTTATATGGTATAACTGAAATTAAATCTCTGTTAGAGCTGCATTTCAACAAACCTAAGATAGGAGTTCCAGTGGAATGTACTTTAGCAATGGGCAAGTTAGCGTCAACTGTAATGAAAGATGGAGAAAGGAAAATTTAGTCAAAACTTTTTCAGTGGAATTGGAAAATGGAGATAGACAAGTGAGTTAAACACTTGACAAGTTCCTCTACACAAAATTTTTTCCCATTTCTCTTAAAATGCGTCTTTTTTGTGTGTTTACATGGAAAGAATGGGGACAATTGTCAAAATGTCACTTGACACCAATTACTTAAATAACACTATGCTTCAACATTGCATTAGCACCAATAGCTGGTCTATTATATATCAGTAATTTATGAGTGGACTATAGTAGTATAGATTCCGTGTATGTATTAAATGGGGGTGGATATTATACATCTAATTTCCAGGGTGGATTCTTTGAGTGTTAAAATAGGGTGGATTATACTCATCCATGGCTTCAAAGTGCCAAGAAATATATCCTTTGCATTCATCAAGGCTTATAATCAATTTCCTAAACTGTAAAATGACTATATAACTTGACAAAGTGATGCCCCCGCCCTCAACTCTGAAATAACTGTATTTTAACAAAGTCAATGAAAGACTTTCTTTGAGATATAATTGTGTCTGGGAGACATGAATGGTGTCCCCACAGACGCAAAGTGTTAATTTAAAATACACGTAGTTCAGCATAGAAGGACAAACGTCTATGATTCACTGTAGGAGTTATCCAGAATCGTTACGAAGGCCTTATACAATTATATACTTCACAAATGACAAAGTTCAACTATATCCCACAAGAGCAAGTATTTTAATAAAATCAAAACCCTGACCGCATGCACACCTTCCATATATGTTCAAACATCCAGCAGAGTGAAAACCTCCTAACATCAAAATTGTAGGAGGAGTCGTCTTGAATAACTATATATCCATATAAATGGGACGGACGGACAGGAGTTAAACAATATGCCCTCAAACTTTCAGTTGCGGGGGCTTTAAAAGAAGTTGTGTCAAGAACTTTCTCCTACATATTTAATTAATTATGAATACAGTGTTTGTGACTGTCTGTCCCGACACTTCTGTCGTTTACCAATAAATCTTTGCTTACTACCAACGACAAAATTATTTAATAATTACCTGTGTGACTTTGACACCTTCAATATAACCCGCATCCGGCATTTTCCGAACGGAATATTGGATTCCGCCTAATAAGTACAGAAGGTCATACTTTAATAGGGGATCCGCTACTATGGAGAGAGCCGGATGCGGGTTACATTGTCGGTGTAAACGTCAAACAGATAATAATTAAATAATTTTGCCGTTGATAGTACGCTAAGATTAAATGGTAGGCCGACAGAAAGACAAAAATATTTTGATTATAATTGTTTGAGCTCCTCTCCAAACTATTCAGTTCCTTACTCAGAATGGAGCAACCGGTTATGTGAGAAAATTTTCTAAATCGATGAAATAAATATTGGGTTCTAATCGCTAAGCATTACTTCTATTACACATCTACCTTGTTTGTATTTCATTGGTTGAAATTGACGTAGCGATTTGAGCCATTGTAAAAATGCATCAATTACATCTCGTCTTTAATATATATTTCAAATTACTTTGCGAACGTCAAAATTAAGTTGTAGAGGCGGTCATACACAGAAAATATGCCGGGCAACCTCACACGGAAAATAATTTGTCGTTAGTATTACCCCAGCAAACAAAATAACGTTAGTATAACGTTGGTATAACGTAAACTTTATGTTATATTTACGTTACTGAGAGACGTTTATTTTACGTCATTTTGTAGACTCCGATCAACGTGGAAGTAACGTTAAAAGTAACATTACAAGAAACATAAATCAAACGTTATAGTAACATATCTGCTAACGTTGTTTATTAACGTAAATCCAACGTTAAAGTAACATTTCTTAGAATGTAATTTTTTACAGAAGACTAACGTGGTGGTTACGTTTTTGAGAACGTTTATTTTTTATGTAAAACTAACATTAAAGATACATCTTTTTATAACGTTATTAATTTATGGAAGACTAACGTTTGATTAGTATTTCTTACAACGTTGTTTTTTTACAGAAGACTAACGTGGTGGTAATGTTTTTTTAACAATGTTTGTTTTTACTCAAAACTAACGTTAAAGTTACATTTCTGATAACGTTATTTATTTACAGAAGACTAACGTTAGAATTATAATTTTTACAACATTATTTATTTACGTAATATTAACGTTAGAGTAACACTTCTGATAACGTTATTCATTTACTGAAGACCCACATTAGTGAAATGTTTAAAAAAAAAAATCATTTACTTGCGTTTACCATAAATCAATTCCTGTCTTGTGAAATCTTAATGTTTTATGTTATTCCTGAAATTCTGTATAGATGGATATGGCAGATGTCTGTTTCTGTTTTATTCATTCACAACTAGTTTAGTGAATAGACATCTATGTTGTTGAAGACTATATGCTATATTATGTTCCCATCTAAATATAATTTGACTACATTTGTTCATCGAGTTGCTGTTGCATTGATGTATACCTCACGTCTAAAAGAGAGGCGGGAGATACCTATGGGACAGTTAAACTAGAATAGTCGAAAAATAGCCGACAGTGCTTAAGGCACACTTAAAATTAAAGGGTCATCTTTTAATCTAAAGATTTACTTAAATGGTATTCCAATACAATTAAATGCACTCTTTCTTTTTTTACCCTGCCTCTCAGCTCTTCCTTACTAGTATTTCCATTGAAAAGTTAGATCATTTTGACATTACTGTTGGTTGAAAAACTTCAGCTTCAGATAGTAGAATACTCCAAACAAATGCATAAAGATGTGTTTTCATATTTAATTTGATAATATATTATGTATATATATTATACATTATCATATATTATTTATCATTTATATAATTTGTATCATTAAAGAGTCATTTAAAGAGTCACTCAGAGTCTGATATATCCTCTCTTCTTCTTGAAGCTGGTTTCTAAAAAACACAATAAAAAATAAATAAAGGCAATAGTAATGCAAATTTTAAAATGAATTTTATACATAATGAAAATAAATGTAAGTTTATTGATTTAATTAAACGAACCAACTTTAAACATGTAGTAGGCTTGATTGTTTTATTAGTTGTTATTGGTTTTGAACAAGCTGATGAGTTAAGCCCTTTTCAACTGATTTTTATAGTTTGTTCTTATGTTGTACTATAACACCACTGTCCCAGGTTAGGGGGAGGGTTTGGCGACAACAAACTTAGTTTAACCCCGTCACATTCTCTATGTGCCTGTCCCAAGTCAGAAGTAATTTAGTGGTTGTTGTTTGTTGCTGTATATCATATTTGTTTTTCATTCATTGTGTTGTACTTAAATCAAGCCGTTAGTTTTCGCGTTTGAATTGTTTAACATTTTGTCATTTCGGGGCTGACTATGCGGTATGGGTTTTGCTCATTGTTGAAGGTCATACAGTGACCTTTAGTTGTAAACTTCTATGTCATTTGGTCTCTGGTGGAGAGTTGTCTCATTGACAATCATACCACATCTTCTTATTTTAATGTAAAAGCAGTTAACTTTATGAATAAAAATAAATTGTTTAAATTGAATATTAGGTCTTTGACAAACACTTTGCCTTCAAGTATCTTAAATAACTCCTCTCTACTTTCTGTTCTGATGACACTTACTGCAAGCAATAAAAAATGTCTACATTTGTAATATAGTATGGCAAATCTCATTTACATAAAATAGAATACATGTAGAAGAAAATAGAAATCCAACTTGTAGGCAAAATGCGGAAACAGGATCTGTTTTTTTTATCTATTAAAAATGAATACTCTGTTTTAGGTTTTGTTACAAACATCTTTCTTATAGATAGTTTTAACATGCAAGCTCATAATGTCATGCAGAGACGCATTTTTCCATTATAATTCAGCAGCAACAAACATTTCTGAATTCTTTATTTTTATGTCAACTTTTTTAATGTGAATGCACTACAAAATATCATCTACAGGTGGGTGTTTTTGTACAGTGAAATTGTAGGTGAAATTCTAAAATTGTCTCTTTAGATGGTACCCAACCTCAAAGTGCCTTTTGTGTGTACAAAGTATGTTTAAATGGAACAGCCCTAACTGCAATGTTATCCATGGGAAAATCTAATTTATTGTGGATTTTAAATATAACAGTCAAATATATATATGCAGTGAACACAATCTCTTGGTACTGTTCCAAAATTGATTGTGGTTTGGGGCATGGGATTCACTCAAATCAAATAATTGTGTGTGGTTGTATTTTCCTTTTAATTATAAGTAAAATGAAAATTTTATATCATAGGTGAATGGGGTCTTAATAATAACCCTCCCATGCCAACTCCCACCACCACTTTTCTGCATTTAATTTTATGTAACGCCCTTACCTAAACGGGTTAAATAACAACAAAATAATAGATCTGATTATAATGATTTTTTTTTAATGCATATTAAAATGATATTTTAAACCGAAAAATTTAATTTTAATATTTTCTTATAAAAATACATCGTTAGAAGTGGAGGGACCTTCAATTATTTTTTGAACAATTGGTTTTTAATATTGTTATTACAATTCTTCTCGAAAAACGGACCAAATTCTCGTGTCCGCTACTTCACTAAAACTACATGTCCAATCGACCCCAAACTTTGCAGCCACCAGGGAACACACGTATTCCATCTAATTTTCACAACATTGTGTAGCTACCTCCCAAGAATTTTCGTAGAGAAAACAAATTTCAATGCCGTAAAAAATCGTAAAATG
The DNA here is from genome assembly GCF_021869535.1 of Mytilus californianus. Taxonomy (NCBI): domain Eukaryota; kingdom Metazoa; phylum Mollusca; class Bivalvia; order Mytilida; family Mytilidae; genus Mytilus; species Mytilus californianus. Next base: position 5,759,968 of record NW_026262673.1, read on the forward strand.
TAAGATGTATAAGAAGATTGATTGATTGATTGATTGTTGGTTGCTTAACGTCCAGTGGCAAATATTTCATGCATATTCAGGACGAGAACAAGTTCACAATAAATACAATAGGTAGGTTCTGTAATAGATTAAGGGATCAAGGTCGGAGAAATTTAGACTGCCACGGGAAATGAGGGTATATTGGATAGGGACAGAAATTTAGCCTTGCAACAGGTCACCTACGGACCCCTCAAAGAGTTGTTGCAAGGGTTCTTAACGTGCAAAGAGCTTGGCACTCTCTTTACACGAGTCATCGGATTTAACGTACCCATTCTGACCGGACGTGGCTGCAAATTTGTACATCCCGCACAGCCAAACGGACGCCCCACTTTAGCACGGGTTTTACTGCCGGTCGGAGGAAGACCAATGGTGACCATACTTCTATTCCCCAGTCACCCTTGGGGGCTGTATAAGAAGACCAAGTGTATTTGATATTATTGCATTTACATGTTATTATTCAAAGTAAAGTTGTTATATTTGATGCTAGAAATACAGCAGCTTTTTATCATTTTCATAATTCTGATGTTATCACTGTTCATTTTTTGTTAACAGAAGGAACTCAGAGTTCATCTTCTAAGAACAAAAACTGTCTTGAGGGTGTAAACATGATCTTAACCTATTTGTTCACAGTACATGAACTAATTACTGCAAGTGTAAGGGAGTCACAACTGTAAAGGGGAAGAAGCCATGAGATGAGAAGTGGCTGAGGGCAAGTTATTGGTAATTCAAATTTTGCTTTCCATAAAATTGTTATATTCAATTTAAGAAGGAAGAAAATCAATTCAATCATTTGTATAGTGCAGGACAATAAAAATAAAACTAGACAAAGAACTTATCTAATACGGATTGGTTGGACACGCATGTTTGTTCCATTTTTTCCCCTTCTTTTTGAAAAATTAGAATTGTGTAAACAATCAATGTATTTAGCACTTTCATAAACTTCTAAGTTTGATTGAGAGAATGACTGAGTTATAAAAGCTATAAGGCCGTTGATATCAACAAATGAATATGGAGCAGCATCCTCAAAACAGCAAAATTCTATAAAGAAGATGTTATGGATGACACATGTAGATATAGTCTAAATGATATTGATATTTTTTTTACAGGTCTGCTGTTAGACAATTACGATACCAGCCGTGCTATCATCCACATAATTATGAGAAATAGACTTAAACTGATAAGAAGGAAATATTTGTGAATTAAAAATTGATTATACTTTGGTTTTGAAATTCTTTCTGAAATACTTGTATCCTTTTGCCATCAACAAGTGAATCAACACCGCATTAACAAACAGCATGAAGAAATAATTGATCTGGAACAGAGGACATGCTCATGATAATCTGGATATTTTCAGGAAATGTCAGAATTAACCTAGGGCCAACTTTCTACCAGATAATATGTTTATCCTGACGTAATGATTTTTTTCCTGAGGCCAGACCCTGATGAACTTGATACCAGGAATTTTAGCTTGTGGATTTATGGTCCGGATGGACATGGGATATCCCTCGAATATTCTGTTTCAAAACCGTTTCTACTTTACCCCGGTGTCGGAAAAAGAGAATCTCAAGATTTTCGTAGGATCTTGAGGTTTCTTGACCCATTTTCGAAATGGAAGTTATTGATCAAGATTGAATTTTATTTGCAGCACTTTCACACTATTATGATGTTATGAGTTTCCAGCTAAGGGAAACAACACCCAACATAAAATCTAAATCAGACTTGGAACAACTGAAAAAAGAACAGGACATACAACGACCACCAGCATTAATGTGTCATAATCCTAAAAATGCAGCAAACACAATATGCAGAAGGATATAACAGAGTTTCTGCAAGCCATTCAAAATAATTCAAGGATATTTGGCCGGCAAAACATAAAACTTGGAGGAGAGCAGCAGAATGCGTTGGTAAAAGCAATGTTGAAGTTTCTATGATTTTGTATATAGTCCTCTGATTGATGAACTTCCTTTCTCAGGGAGAAAACAAGGCAGAAATGGTATAGTTATGGCTACGAGTAGGGACACATACTGAGTATAAATAACAGTGATTTGAAGCAGTCAAAGCACATAACAATAGCCCATGTACCACTGAAATGTACAACATTAATTTTATTTTTTATATTAATATATGGGGTATGCGTATCCGATCCAGTAATGCAATAAGCCAACAACAATACTTAAACATATGCCTCTAGATAATTTGAATAATAAGTAACTTGCTTGAGATCATTTGTGCTTCTATTTTATGGATGAAATACTAATGCCAGCTGTGCTCTGCATTGTTTAACATTTTTCATGCCAGAGCATATTTTAGCTGACTATACAGAACTGAATGAGTATTTATCACTGTTAAATATTGCGTGGTCACCTATTATTGCTTGTTGTCTTTGTCCACTAAACTCAAAGGATAGTTGTCTAAAAGTTCCGTTGTCACCATCTTATGGTGTTTATACATCTCAACCTGTTCGATTCGCTGGTGTTTGTATTAGATTTTAACAAAAGAAATCTATGTATTGCTGAAAAATTATTATCGATATCGGTTTTCGATATCGCGAACTAGTCAAAGCATTTACTAAATTTTGTCATCGGTGCAGGGACATCATTAGTAAATGCAAGTCAACATGCAGACGTCTTGATAGTGCGTTCTATTGTTTTACATCCGGTCTTTTATCGTGCTATTCTTTACAAAGCACAAAAGTGTCGGCATTCGCATTGGGGGCTAACAAAACCTTTAAACAGACTTATTAAGAAGAGATATAATTACGATACTGTTGTCAGGTCATTAAAGATGGAATATATTACTTTAATATGGATTGACATATAATGTCTTTGCATCTGAAATAAACACATTTATTCTCCAACCAGTTGTTGCATGATACGGGTTATGTTCTTCTTATATATATTTATGATGGTATGATACTAAACCCCTAACGCGAGGGGTTGTGCTTGATATTTATATGATATGACAAAAACAATCTTTCAATCAGTTTAATTGATTGAGGGTCGGTTGAAAACAAAACTTTACGACAAAAGAGATGATTTCAGCTTCCCAATTGTGAACTTTCCATTTCTATGTAGCAACATTCCAGCAGTGCCAGAATACGGAGTATATATCTCCCAATTGATACGATATTCCAGGGCTTGTGTTTTCTATCATGATTTCCTTGATAGAGGATTGCTGCTCACAAGAAAGCTATTTAACCAAGAGTTCCAAATGGTAAGGTTGAAATCATCCCTTCGTAAATTTTACGTTGGTTGACCGTTATGGAATAACCGTTTCAAAGATGATATCGGATATGTTCCTTATGTCGTAACTACAATATCGTTCCCTTTTCACGAATGTGACTTACCGAACTAGATTATTTACCAGATTTGTAATAACATAAGCAACACGACGGGTGCCACATGTGGAGCAGGATCTGCTTACCCTTCCGGAGCATCTGATATCACCCCCAGTTTTTGGTGGGGTTCGTGTTGCTTAGTCTTTAGTTTTCTATGTTGTGCCATCTGTACTATTATTTGTGTGTTTGTCTTTTTATTTTTGGCCATGGCGTTGTCAGTCTGTTTTCGATCTATGAGTTTGACTGTCCCTCTGAACTAGTACATATTTTTAAGGGGCCAGATGAAGCACGCCTCCGGATGCAGGATTTTCTCGCTGTGTTGAAGACCCATTAGTGGCCTTCGGCTGTTTTCTGCTCTTTGGTCGGGTTGTCGTCTCTTCCATTCACAATTGTATTTTTAACCTTACCACATATCTTTATCTAAATATTAAAATTTTTCTAAGTCAGTGGCAGTAAAGTAAAAAATATGCATCAACGTAATTTTACAATAGGATTTTTGTTTAATGTATATTAAATTATTTTGTTAAACTTCAGATGCGCAAGAGAAGGCCTCATCTGACCGAGGAAGAACATCCTCCACACACGAGTTAGCGCGCAATGACATCAATGTTGAAGCTATACAAGATTTGAATATGCCAAATCCTTTTCAGCCTAGCGTGATAAGCAAGACAATGCCATTCAGATTGTATCACATGTGCCCCAGCCTATAGGTGAGGTTGACGATAACATAAATCAAAGATGTTGCCAATTTAAATGAAATTGACACATTCATTATCAAGTTTCGTTATCATACATTTCCCCATCAAAGAAATACAAATGAAAGATCGATCCTAAATGGGTTTGGACCTTTCATTCAAAATAAATGTAATAAATGGTATCGTCATTTCAAAGGCATACATGGGTTTGGACCTTTCATTCACAGTAAATGTAATAAATGGTATCGTCATTTCAAAGGCATAAATGTGTTTGGACCTTTCATTCAAAGTAAATGTAATAAATGGTATCGTCATTTCAAAGACATAAATGTGTTTGGACCTTGGCGTATGATGACTATCCCATATTTTGTTTTCTACTATAAGTAAGAATGTGTCTACTTAAAACTCATAAAACTATGGATGGCAACGAGTACTCGAGTACAATTTTAGAACTCGGATATTCTTATTTGTTTTCTTTAAATCTTGAGACCTTTCTCCTCACCATTTCCCCCTTACTTTAGAGTTCCCTTTGAAATATCCTTCGTAGTACTTATCAAAATAATATCTCTTCATAACGCAATTACGTCTATCCTGAGACTTCAATGTGTTATAACAGTCCCAGGTTTATCTGTAATCGTAAAACGTGTTTTAGCAGTACCAGAATAGTCTGTTCTTTCCGAGAGGATTTTTAATGTGCAAGACTTGTAACAAAACTTAGAAACTTTGATCTGAAGTTGAGGGTCCAATCCATGAAAACAAACTCTCACAGCAGCAGTCTAGAGAAAGATGAAAAACACTTAAAAATAATACAAGATATGGAAACTGAAAACCTAAGTTGTAGCTATTTAGTTATAAATCCGATCGGATTTGCTTTTAAAGAATCCATTTGTAACACCAGTATTGACTATGGGGTCTAATATTAGTGTTGTAGATAGTTTCGACACCACCAACCCAACTGATAGACTCGCAGAGTTCTGCGAAATATTCGACCAAGAAATCGGACTGAAAACAGAACAAGTGCAGTAGGAGATTTAAAAGAATATTTTGAAAAAAAAGAGAAAATATGTATGACAACAGTTAACAAAATGACAAATGTAGTGTTTAATTTTGAACATGCCCCGTTGCTTGCACCTAGGGTCCGTTGTTCGACTTGTTGTTTAGCTAATCAAATGATAAATTCTACTTATATTTTGATTAGCTAAAGCAATGATTAAAATCTGTTGCTGAGTATATTTTAATCGTTGCATTAACTTATAATTGTATTCAATTTTCATCACTTGATTAAGCCAGGATTAACACATATAATGCAAATTTGCCTATAAATACAAATGAGCAAGCACCTAAACTTTGTCAACTGTAAACAAAATGGACGCAACAGTCAATCCTAAGAAGCTAACAAGATTTAGGAAAACCAACTTTTCCCAGTTAGAGGATAACATCATCCAGACAGATGTTGAAAACTGTTTGCTGCACTGAGGGAAAAACAGCAACAGTACAACAAACAATGAGAAAAATAGAATATGGACAAACATTACCAACAAAACAAATGGTCTTGGTGTTGCAATTAGAACCTAAGAGATGAGGGACAAATGGAGAAACCTAACAACAAAAGCTAAGTCAGCTTCGACAGAGCATAGAATAGAAGTGAATAAAACTGGTGAAGGTCCAGCCCCCAAAAAGCCATCTCTAAGTTTCGAGACGGTAGTCAACTTCTTGCATGATTCAACGAGCTTTTCTGAAATACCTGGTGGAATTAAAATTTTGTGCAATGCAAAATTACTGCAGATATATTTGTGTACTTAAGGGAGTTTTCTAAGCCCAAAAACTTTAACTCTGCACAAAATCATCAGAACGGAACAAAATTCAAAACTGACCTGTAACTTGCCATGATTTAACTATATACCAAATATCAAATAAATATTTTCAAGCACAAAAGAAAAAAGTGTGGAATACTAATTTGCCGGACTGACAGATGGACAAACAGACTGACTGACGGAGTGCAAACCCTTAAGTTCCCTGCGACTTCGTCGTTAGGGGACTGATAAGATTGAATCTTTAACAGGAAATCTTCAGTATCAAGAGCAGTTTGAACAGCAGTGTAAACATCTGACAACCAATCATATGCATTAGATACAAATTGAACTAAATCATTTAGAAACAGTGAAACAAGTTCAGGGGCAGGTTTTCTCACGATTTAAACATTGGTCAACAAAAGTTTTCACACCGAAACTAAAATAAACAATGACAAAGATAAACGAGCACAATTTGTGTGGTCATATGAAAAAATGTAAAATTAATTTAATCCTAGCATGTGTGGTAAATTAACAGATGTAATTGCTAACTTAGTTGAATATTCCCTTAAAATGAAGAAATGGGTAATTAAAGTCTCTTGAATAGGACAGCTTAAAAGAATTAATTGTTGAGAGTTCTTTCATTTGATATTTAAGCCCCTGAGATGCACTTTGGCTGCAGGGACAAAAAGATTGATTGATTGTTGGTTGCTTAACGTCCAGTGGCAAATATTTCATGCATATTCAGGACGAGAACAAGTTCACAATAAATACAATAGGTAGGTTCTGTAATAGATAAAGGGATTAAGGTCGGAGAAATTTAGACTACCACGGGAAATGAGGGTATATTGGATAGGGACAGAAATTTAGCCTTGCAACAGGTCACCTACGGACCCCTCAAAGAGTTGTTGCAAGGGTTCTTAACGTGCAAAGAGCGTGGCACTCTCTTTACACGAGGCATCGGATTTAACGTCCCCATTCTGACCGGACGTGGCTGCAAATTTGTACATCCCGCACAGCCAAACGGACGCCCCACTTTAGCACGGGTTTTACTGCCGGTCGGAGGAAGACCAATGGTGACCATACTTCTATTCCCCAGTCACCCTTGGGGGTGGGACAAAAAGAGCATATAACTCTTGTATTTTATTCTTATGGAAAGGTAAAGATAATAAGTCACCCAATTCATTTGTATGATGTTAGTTCAAAGCAACTATGTGCACAGGATTTATTTGTTTTACAGTTTGATTTGGAAGAAAGGCCGATTTAGTTAGTTACACTATAACTAACACAATTCTATGTTAGTATTCTTGTTATTGTTATATACATCAAATAACATACTTAGAAAGCTAATCTTATTTATATCCAATTTATAGAAATTTACTTGTGACGTTCCTTTTAGTGGCGTTATCCGTTCGAGTTACAGACACACACTTCGTAATTCTATTAAGCTGTTTTTGTGAACTGTCCTAAATTAGTTTAGTTATTCCTTGTTATTCTGTGGTTAATATGTCGAAATGTACAGTTATATTGTTTATATATGTATTTCTTTGTCTTTCGTGTTTTTGCATTTATTTGTACTTTGGTCCCGTCATGTAATTTTGCCATTTTAACGCTAAATTTAATACTGCCATAAAGCGCGGACGTTTGGCTAGCCACAAAACAAGGTTTAACCCACCATTTTTTCTTAAAATGTCCTCTACCACGTAAGGAATATGGCAGTTGTTATCTCATAGTTTGTTTCTATGAATGTTGCATTGTTGTTTGTTTTTTGTTGCACTTCTGTGTTCTGTTATTTCGTTGTTATCCTCTTATAGTTGGTGTGTTTCCCTCGGTTTTAGATTGATTGATTGGTTGATTGTTAATTGCTTAAGATCCAGTGGCAAATATTTCATGCATATTCAGGACGAGAACAAATTAACAATAAATACAATAAGTAGGTTCTGTACTAGGGGCGTCCGGGATTAAGGTCGGAGAAATTTAGACTGCCACGGGAAATGAGGGTATAATACATAGGGTCAGATATTTAGCCTTGCAACAGGTCACCTACGGGGGACCCCTCAAAGAGTTGTTGCAAGGGTTCTTAACGTGCAAAGAGCGTGGCACTCTCTTTACACGAGGCATCGGATTTAACGTCCCCATTCTACCGGACGTGGCGTTTTTAGATTGTAACCCGGATCTGTTTTCTCTCAGTCAATTTATGACTTTTGAACAGCGGTATACTACTGTTGCCTCTATTTGTAACGTAGACGAATGTTCCTTTAGGTATTTCCAAAAAGATGGCATTTTGATTTTTTCGTTGGCCCTATTTAGCTACAATTGCTAGTCCATGCAAGTTCGGTAATAATTTTGACGCCATAATATCACTTGAAGTAATAACAACGACAAAATTATTTTAAAACTCACCTGTGTGACGTCCACGTCCAACCTGTAACAAATGCTAAGTATAAATAACATTTTTCGATATAATATTAAGATATATCTGTAGAAACCTCGATAAATGATTGACTCAAATATATATGCATAAATCACTGTAGAAAAAGACTTGTGAACAGTGGTATACCTTGATGATGGGAGTTTTTCACGACCTTGTGTAGCTATACAGCTCTCGCACGGTCGGTCATAGTATCCTATGTTTAAAACACCAGAGAGATATCGCAAGTTAGACTCTTCGTAATAACAACGACACAATTATTTTCGTTCATACATTCCCGTACAAGACGCCGTTTATCTACTGCATTAAACAACAGCGCTGAAACCTGATCATTTAAAAGCCAGTGATGTAGATATACTTTTAATCATGATATTTGAAGCACCAAAGGGATACACACATTATTTGTGCAGAGGAGTAGGCAGAAACGGTTTTGAAGAATTATTTACCGAAATGCAGAAAAAATGGATGGGGAATCAAAACAAATGCAAACAGTCAGCACAAAGGAAACATAAAGGTAATATAACAAATAAAATACTTCGCTAAGCGCAGCTTGATACGACCACAGAGGTTGAACCCTGAAAAGTTGCTGCAACTTTGGACACAATATAAAGCTTGTTACTGTATGAATTTAAATGGTTCCTTACACACAACAAAATGTGGACAAAAGATATTAAAAATCTTTTGCGCAATACTGTGCATTGAAGAATTCCAAAAACTTGAAATTTCCAAACTTTTCAAAAAAAAAAAAACAAAAAATATAAACCTAAAAAAAGTGGTACCCCACCCCCAATCTTTTTGAACCCCCTTTGAAGTAATTACCACCCCCCCCCCCCCCCCCCCCACCCCCCAACTTTATCCCAGCTTTCCCTTTGTGGTATGGAACCTTGTAGTACAAGTTAAGAGAGAACCTTGCACTTAATCACAGCCTGGAAACTAGAAAACAGCTTGTTTTGGCCCCTATTTTGCTCCTTATTCCTGCATGTTTGGGGCAAGTACACCCATATTCAATCCAAATTCAATTCAACAATTCAATTGTCAGTTGTATCAGGGTCACTACTACTCAGTGTGTTCGAGTTAACTCCTAGGAACTGTAAATCAGTATCAACTTTTCAAAAGATTAGAATAATCTTATATGCGTACCATACAGTTCACTAAACAATATGAAAATAAAACAATAAACAATGCATTGCGGTGCTACAAACAAATACGAACGTGATCATATGGGACTCACAGCCCGAATGAATCATGTAATGATCTATATTTCAAATATTTACAATTTCATTTATTTGATTAACAATAACTATTTGATTATCTGCCGTTTAATTTTAATTCATTGGCAGACATCTATATATGTTTTAAAATGTTATGTAACTAATTGAAGCCTTAAAGTTCATTTTGAAAATAACATGTAAACATTGTTCGATTACCAAGCTGTATGAAGTTGGAAATCCAATATAATTTTACTTATTGTGCTCTTTATTCTTAAAACAGGCAAAAAAGGAAAAGGAAAAACGTGTTTGGACTCCTTGTTATCGCTTTAAGGCTAGGTTTTGTATATTGTTACTGATGAAATGAACATACAACAAAACATCACTCGTCAACAATGCAATCTCTATTGTTGATTGGGTAGTGTAATCGGGAGTTTACCCAGAAAAGTTAGAAATATAACAAAATCCGAGAGTGTACTACTACTACCACTACAAACATATGATCGAACTATGCCAGATCCGATTAATCCAAGCTCATCCCCCAGGCGTTATCGTAAGTAACAACTGGCATTCTCCGTTGGTACCATCCATTTGTGTTAGAAAAAATGTATCCCACTAAGATACCCTTGATGGTAATTTTTTTTTCAGGGCAGTTTCGCTTGCGTGAACAGTCACAGAAGTATACCATTTACTACTTCGAGTTTATACTCTATTGGAGATACTTAGCTTCTCTATGTGTTATGATAGGGAATTTTTATGAAGTCGTCCAAGACAACAGGATAGTAAGTGCTGCCTACTTACAAATTGCTTGAAAAGTGGACTGCCATTGGAAAATGAGGGTATATTGGATATGGACAGAAATTTTGCCATGCAACAGGTCACCTACAGCCCTGAAAGAGTTGTTGCAAGCGTTCTTTGCGTGGCAATCTCTTTACACGAGGCATCGGATTTCTCGTCCCAATTCTGACCAGACGTAGCTGCAAACTTGTACATCCCGCATAACAAAACGGACGCCCAACTTTGGCAAGCGTTCTACTGGCGGTTGGAAGAAGACTAATTTACCATAGTTCTATTACCCAGTCACCCTTAGGGGGGTATAAGATCAATGGTTCGAAACCGAAATATTTTTTATCAACAAACACCTAACGGATTACGACTCATTTGTAAGAGAGATGGTGTTGACTGCCTAGTCAAAAATTGGTTAACAAGAAGAAAGTATATGTTCCAATGGCCCAACAACCAACTCAGTAGACCGTGTTTGAGCTTAGTAGGAGCTATGCAACATTGTAATTATAAAAAGAGAGTTTATTGGTTAGGACAACTCGCAAAGGAAAATTTTGCTGTAGTGGAATATAAAGGAAAGTCCAGGATTAGCACCTCATGGTAATTCAAAATTTGGTGAGGTATATTTAAGAACACCCGCAAGCGTTAGGATAAAGATGTCCGAGATGTTCCGTAAAAACAGACCGCTGAATGTGTACAAGTTGACGAACAAATGTGAGGTGACAATGTACCTAGCACAAGGAAGCAAGTACACGACAAGAACTGCAATTATAAAAAAAACAGCGAATACAAGATCTAGACCATTTTATAAGCGTGGAAATATCGGCGACCACATAAACGAAATTCAAAGGATACAAGCCGGTGATAAAGACACTATTGTCCGATCCATCATACAAGAAAGGTAAGGCACCGTGCCAGATCTGTTATTCCGATTCTCTGCTGAAGACCTAAAACACATGTGTTGTTCCGGACATGATTTCCCATTTGCAATTTCTCTTAAGCCAGCAGTAAGTACTTTTTCACCTATCGAAAACTCTAAACCGACAAAATGTCTACCTCGTTTTGTTGTGGTATCTCTTTGCATCGTTATTTTGTCTAAGGGAGCAAGCTCATCCTTCGCGTGATTCCTTGCTACTATTCCTAGCTCGTAAGTTAGTTTTGCTGCTGTGGAAATACTAGGTAGATCATCTAGTGATAAGCTAATGTGTTCCAGACCAATCTTTCTGCTACGAAAGCAGTAATACACCTGCCTTAATTGATCAGTAAATGGTTTACCTTGTGTAGTACTTCTAAATGTAAACTCCTTAATTTCTTGGTTGACGTTTTACGTCTTTTCCTCTGCCATACACTCTAAATTGTCTATATTCGACTTAAATTCTGATATGATACCTTTCATTGAGTTGCACTGAGTGCTCTCATCAACAAGTACTGGTTTTGAAGAGATGTTTTTCTTTATATACTTTAAAATCATTAAATAATGTTCCTGTTGAAATATTTGTTTCATCTTTAAAAGAAATTGGAATTTATTCCAAAATATGAATTTGTTGTAATAGTTTAAAAGGATTTTAGTTTTTATCACGATATCTTATTGATGAAATGTTATGAAAGTGTTAAATATGTTTAGATCAACCTGTTAAGTAATCTTCAGACCAACAGGACAACTTATTGTTACTGTCCAGAAAAAGTTCATTTTTAGGAAATTTTACAGTTTTGGGCTATGTATTATCTTTTATATTATTATAGAAAGAGAAGGTGTCTAGTATACTCTACCTCTCCTCCTGTTCATAATATTTTTTTGAATCTTTGAAGGAAAATTGAGAAAACAACTATTGTCTTTAACAGTCAGCAGTTTTTTTTTTATATGTATGTAAGGCTGTAATCAATGTATACCCATTTCTAAAAAAAAGTTTTAAGACTGAAAATCGAACCCTATTTGAACAACGTCCATGCACAAGATCAAATCCACACAATTACTTGGTCTGATTGTATCAACTGTACTGTATTTGTTCGAGGTAAAAGTAATAACTGCGTTGTGTGTCTTGTCTTGTTATATGGATCTTAAATTTTTGCGACTGAGCTTACATTCCTTTTGTATGATAGCAGCTGCTCCAGTTACTAAGTCATCAGGGTGATGTTTCTTTAATGTGTCCACAATTGCACGTTCTGCATTTTCACCATAGAATAACGCTTTGCATATATTTTTAGCTCCTCCTTTATTATAAATTTCTCTTTTTTCCCACTTATGAACTAAATAATAATATGTAAAACAAAATCATTTATGTTATATCGTCGCTGTTATGCAAAAACCTCGTACATAAGGTTTTGATAATTTTACACCAGGCAGTAAAAACTGACTCATATCGATCTTTTTAATTATATAAACCTTAAATTTGAAATTTGATTGTAAATTTAATCAAGTATTGATAATGTATGTAATTTTTTTTCCTGCTGCAATCCCATTGGTTGTCAGCTGAGATACGATATTTTTCTTTATTATCATCAGACCATAAAAAATCTACGATATTTTAGACTTATATTGAATATAAAAAAGAGCAACATAGATGACGCAATCTTTAGATTTAAAGACAGTTTATAATTCATAGATACACAAAAGGCATTTTGACATTTATATGGTAAAAATATCAATCCTAATAATGGTTGGTATATTAACTTGACAATATTTCTAAAGAAAATCAGTGATTCCAAGGCGTATTGTTTGATTCAATAAAAGGATGGCTTGTTACTGACTACAATAAAAGAGAGACGAACGATACCAAAGAGACAATCAAACTCAACTGTGTAAAACAAACTGACAAAGCCATGGCAAAAAATGAAGAAAAAGACGGAAAAACAAACAGCAGTCCACAAAACACACCACAGTCAACTAAAAGCTGAGCAACACTAACCCCACAAAAAACAGAGGTGACCCTTGCTATGGTTGATGCATTTTTATAATTTGCTATTGTTTGAATAAACACATAATCTTACTGTTTATTCTTTAAACTATAAAAAAAAAACATACAAACAAAATCAACCGTACAAGCACAATTTTTAATGCCGAATACAGAATGATAGCAGAAAAAAATAGACAATATAAAACTGTCAACAAAAAAAAGAACCAGAAAGTCAATATATTTCCAAAACAGTTTTTCAACACCGATCCTTTGATATTGTATCTAAATTATGATAATAAAAAATAACATTGGAAATGTCAATGCATTTTTAGCTCACCTGACCTGAAAGGTCAAGTGAGCTTTTCTCATCACTTTGCGTCCGTCGTCCGTCGTCCTGCGTCCGTCGTCCTGCGTCCGTCGTCCGTCGTCCGTAAACTTTTACAAAAATCTTCTCCTCTGAAACTACTGGGCCAAATTTAACCAAACTTGGCCACAATCATCATTGGGGTATCTAGTTTTAAAAATGTGTGGCGTGACCCTGTCAACCAACCAAGATGGCCGCCACGGCTAAAAATAGAACATAGGGGTAAAATGCAGTTTTTAGCTTATAACTCAAAAATCAAAGCATTAAGAGCAAATCTGACATGGGGTAAAATTGTTCATCAGGTCAAGATCTATCTGCCCTGAAATTTTCAGATGAATCGGACAACCCGTTATTGGGTTGCTGCCCCTGAATTGGTAATTTTAAGGAAATTTTGCTGTTTTTGGTTATTATCTTGAATATTATTATAGATAGAGATAAACTGTAAACAGCAATAATGTTCAGCAAAGTAAGATTTACAAATAAGTTAATATAACCGAAATGGTCAGTTGACCCCTTTAGGAGAAATTGCCCCTTATAGTCAATTTTTAACCATTTTTCGTAAATCTTAGTAATCTTTTACAAAAATCTTCTCCTCTGAAACAACTGGGCCAAATTAAACCAAACTTGGCCACAATCATCATTGGGGTATCTAGTTTAAAAAATGTGTGGCGTGACCCAGCCAACCAACCAAGATGGCCGCCACAGCTAAAAATAAAACATAGGGGTAAAATGCAGTTTTTGGCTTATAACTCAAAAACCAAAGCATTTAGAGCAAATCTGACATGAAGTAAAATTGTTTATCAGGTCAAGATCTATCTGCCCTAAAATTTTCAGATGAATCGAACAACCTGTTGTTGGGTTGCTGCCCCTGAATTGGTAATTTTAAGGAAATTTTGCTGTTTTTGGTTATTATCTTGAATATTATTATAGATAGAGATAAACTGTAAACAGCAATAATGTTCAGCAAAGTAAGATTAACAAATAAGTCAACATGACTGAAATGGTCAGTTGACCCCTTTAGGAGTTATTGCCCTTTATAGTCAATTTTTAACAATTTTTCGTCAATCTTAGTAATCTTTTACAAAAATCTTCTCCTCTGAAACTACGTGGCCAAATTAAACCAAACTTGGCAACAATCATCATTTGGTTATCTAGTTTTAAAAATGTGTGGCGTGACCTGGTCAACCAACCAAGATGGCCGCCACGGCTAAAAATAGAACATAGGGGTAAAATTCAGTTTTTGGCTTTTAACTCAAAAACCAAAGCATTTAAAGCAAATCTGACATGGGGTAAAATTGTTCATCAGGTCAAGATCTATCTGCCCTGAAATTTTCAGATGAATCGGACAACCCGTTATTGGGTTGCTGCCCCTGAATTGGTAATTTTAAGGAAATTTTGCTGTTTTTGGTTATTATCTTGAATATTATTATAGATAGAGATAAACTGTAAACAGCAATAATGTTCAGCAAAGTAAGATTTACAAATAAGTCAATATAACCGAAATGGTCAGTTGACCCCTTTAGGAGTAATTGCCCTTTATAGTCAATTTTTAACCATTTTTCGTAAATTTTAGTAATCTTTTACAAAAATCTTCTCCTCTGAAACAACTGGGCCAAATTAAACCAAACTTGGCCACAATCATCATTTGGTTATTTAGTTTTAAAAATGTGTGGCGTGACCTGGTCAACCAACCAAGATGGCCGCCACGGCTAAAAATAGAACATAGGGGTAAAATTCAGTTTTTGGCTTTTAACTCAAAAACCAAAGCATTTAAAGCAAATCTGACATGTAGTAAAATTGTTTATCAGGTCAAGATCTATCTGCCCTGAAATTTTCAGATGAATCGGACAACCCGTTGTTGGGTTGCTGCCCCTGAATTGGTAATTTTAAGGTAATTTTGCTGTTTTCGGTTATTATCTTGAATATTATTATAGATAGAGATAAACTGTAAAAAACGATAAATGTCGGCAAAGTAAGATCTACAAATAAGTCAACATGACCGAAATTGTCAGTTGACCCCTTTAGGAGTTATTGCCCTTTATAGTCAATTTTAACCATTTTTTCGTAAATCTTAGTAATCTTTTACAAAAATCTTCTCCTCTGAAACTACTGGGCCAAGTTAATTATAGATAGAGATAATTGTAAGCAGGAAAAATGTTCAGTAAATTAAGATGTACAAACACATCACCATCACCAAAACACAATTTTGTCATGAATCCATCTGCGTCCTTTGTTTAATATTCACATAGACCAAGGTGAGCGACACAGGCTCTTTAGAGCCTCTAGTTTAAACATAAAATGACTTTTCCTAAGTCATATAGTTTTATTTGTTATTATTAAATGAACACACGAGAAAGTCGAAGAATATCAGACTACAAAATATCCTTTCTTTATACATGTACATAAAACATATCAGACATTGTTATGCATGTGGTAAGTTATCATAGAATGCATGGAAATCTCTAGGAACAACACTTTTCAGTTCTTAGAGGTGCTTATACTTCGAGTCTTTAATAGACAAAGAAGAATCTTGAAGATTAGCTACTTGATCCGTATCTCCAAGTGATGAAATTTTTGCCCGTCCTGGTAATTCTAAGTAATCCCCCGACATTGTCAGTTTATACTTTATTTCTCCCTCAGGTAAGTACATAAGAGCACGGATCTCAGTGACAACATTATCACCAACCTTAGAACCTGGAGAAATAGAGTTGTAATAATTTAGATCAGAATACTTCTTGAAAAACTGATGTGAGAGATATTTTACGTCATATGAACGTTAAGGCGGGATACTTTAAAGATATCTACATAATTCTGCGGCACATAAATAGGCTTGTTTTTTAGTTAACGTTCTATGACACTGTGAACGCTATCAACCTCCATTTGTGTATGACCCCTTTCTAGGTACTTTTGAAAAATAGTAATTTTTGTTTATCGTAGGCTACTTTCAATAGTGCATTGGACAAAGCAAGATCCTATTTTGGTATGTGCAACCGTCACTGTATATTATTATAGTTTAAATGCTATTGTCCAAACTCATTAAGTAATCGACAACACATGCAAATGAATTTGATGTTAGGTCACCTTCGACTTCTGTCCAAAAATAACAAATAACATCTTTAGTTTTCATGTCAAATATTGTAAAGTTATGGCAGGACAGTTTTGTTTTGTAATACATTGCGCTCGCTTTTAATAAAGGGCACATTAAAAGAGCCTGAAGATCTAAACTAATGACTTTCGTGTCATCTTTTGTCAATGCTGCTTCTTTGTCCTTATTCTTTTCCGCCCTGATTGTTTCCTTTTTATCGATGTGTTCGGCTTCATACCCACAGCAACTGTCACATTGGTCCTTTCTAGGCTGAAACAATGAAATGTTTAATTCGTCAAGGATGTTGTGGAACATAGTTCGACTTATCACAGGACTGTCATCTTTTTTGGCCTCTTTTCTGTATTCTCTATGCAAATCTGATAATGCCTTGAAGACAGGTTCAAGGTAAACTTTAGAACTAGAGGCACGACAATAGTGACTAGGAAGTTTAGGTAGGCGTTCTATAAATGATTTTGCATATTGTTTTCTGTCAATGTCATACTGTTTGGCACGTCTTTTGACAGTTGACTTATGAGGAATTCCATTCTTTGAGTTCAAAATCCATTCATACATCATCTTTTCTCCGATACCTAGTGTACTTAGGAACATGCTTTTGCACAAGAAATTTTTGACCGTTTTTTGGTCAAGAAATATGAGTACGAAAATTTCCTTCTGCTTGCGTCAACAGTTGTTTGTTTCACATGTTTCTCAACTAGATTACACACAAATACTTTCTTTTCCTCCTATATGAGTTGCCAGAAACGGTTAAATACTTTTTCTCTTTCTTTTTCTTCAAATATTTTACCCTTTCTTTTCTCTGATTTCTTACATTTGTTGGTACATCCACTAGGAGCCATTATTCTCTGTTCTCGGTCAACACAGTAGGTTTTTATTCCTTTCTCATTTTTTAGGACTCCTTTGTATTTTTTGCCTTCCATTCTTAGTTTTTTATTTGTATTCTTCAACCACTCGGCTGGT
The DNA here is from genome assembly GCF_021869535.1 of Mytilus californianus. NCBI lineage: Eukaryota > Metazoa > Mollusca > Bivalvia > Mytilida > Mytilidae > Mytilus > Mytilus californianus. Next base: position 5,777,572 of record NW_026262673.1, read on the forward strand.
GCTTTTTTCTTTCCTTTAGTTCTAGTGTGTCCTTTGTTTTCAAGGCCTGCATCATCTTTTTGGATAATGTTATTCTCTGGCTCCAGAACTGATTTCTCTGATTGTAGATTGTTCTTTTCCAAGTCTGAATCCTCATTTTCTGAATAAATTGCATCATCATTATTTGAATCTCTTTCTGGACCCCAGTCTGGGTCTTTTGTGGAATCATCTAAATATGGTTGAGAAAATTCTTTTTCTGAATCAAAACTGTCAGATTCATCACATTCCAAGTCTTTGATCTGACGATAATTTTGAAGTGTTTCTCCTTGAATGCGAAGAAACGTTGATGCATTTAACATAGAAATAGACTGAGAGGATTCCAAAGTTCTGTTTTCGACATCTTTGTTTTTCATTGCAAGTTCAACTAACTGTTGTCCTAGTGATAATCTATTAGCATCCATTTTTGCAATTTGGGTGAAATTTCCACTCTATGCTTTGGTACTTGTCAAAATTATTCGGTTTTCTATCGATGATCTGATATCGAGGTTAATTTACTTTAAACCAAGCGTAATATATTGTCGGAATGAAGTCAAAATGCCGTCCTTTTGAAGAATAATGTCCACGTTCTCTCTTTAAAGATGTTTGCAATATATTTGTATCTTTATTCATACTATAATCCGTGTCTAAATTCATATTTGGACATGATCAATTTGAATTGTTGTCAGAGTCATAAGCTCCACTTACAAACCATCCACATCCGTCACATAAATAAACACCCTCAGGAAAATCGTCGTTAGTTATGTTTTTAGGTATATTTGTGACACAATTCATGTGGTATCGTCTATCACATCAAGCACATTTTAACCATCTGGTTCCATTTGACTCAATCAATATAACACATGAAGCACTTAATAGTTCAGTATATAAAGAAAATCTATCATTTGCTACAAGATTACATATAAAACAAGTCCATTCTTCTTCGTATTCAGTAGAGTCTGAATTTGCCGACTGTGACATCTTGTTTAGACATTACTCGATCAAACCTTAGAAAGAAAATTTATTTGTATTGATCAAGCATTTTATTTTCAGCTCATGAATATTTTACATATTATTTTGACTAAATAATTCTTGAATTAAATGCATTTTTTCGTTATCATGAGTCATTTTAAAGAATATTAATTTCGTATTTTTTCTGTAAAATTTTGTCATACATTCTTCGCTTTTTAATCATTTTTTATTTTTTCAAAAGGGGTGCTTTTTCTTATGTTAGTACCCCAAGGGTGACTGGGGAATAGAAGTATGGTCACCATTGGTCTTCCTCCGACCGGCAGTAAAACCATTGCTAAAGTGGGGCGTCCGTTTGGCTGTGCGGGATGTACAAATTTGCAGCCACGTCCGGTCAGCATGGGGACGTTAAATCCGATGCCTCGTGTAAAGAGAGCGCCACGCTCTTTGCACGTAAAGAACCCTCGCAACAACTCTTTGAGGGGTTCGTAGGTGACCTGTTGCAAGGCTAAATTTCTGTCCCTATCCAATATACCCTCATTTCCCGTGGCAGTCTAAATTTTTCCGACCTTGACCCCGGACGCCCCTATTACAGAACCTACCTATTGTATTTATTGTTAATTTGTTCTCGTCCAGAATATGCATGAAATATTTGCCACTGGACGTTAAGCAACCAACAATCAATCAATCTTCTGTTAGTTTTATTTATTTATCTGAATTATTGCACTAATCAAAGCAACAATCTTTATATATAATTCGGTCTAAAGCATCGTATCTCAATTCACCGTTGGAGCTAAAATGTCGGACAATAAAACACCTTCAAATGAACGAATTGCAACTCATATAAACACAGCTACCGAATGAAATAACCACTACAATTGTATTTTTACTGAAAATAACTATTACATGTCTATAAGCAACGTTAAAGAACCTGTTTGTACCGTACAAAATGGTGATTGGTACTTCTACTTTTTGTTTGGTTTGTTTATCTTTCAAAAAATGCATAAAAAGTTTAAATATATATTGTAATTTTAAAGCTTTTCATTATTTCTAAGCTATATCAGCTTTGATTGATTGCTTGATTGTTGGTTGCTTAACGTCCAGTGTCAAATATTTCATGCATATTCAGGACGAGAACAAATTAACAATAAACACAATAGGTAGGTTCTGTAATAGGGGCGTCCGGGATTAAGGTCGGAGAAATTTAGACTGCCACGGGAAATGAGGGTATATTGGATAGGGACAGAAATTTAGCCATGCGACAGGACACCTACGGACCCCTCATAGAGTTGTTGCAAGGGTTCTTAGCGTGCAAAGAGCGTTGCACTCTCTTTACACGAGGCATCGGATTTAACGTCCCCATTCTGACCGGACGTGGCTGCAAATTTGTACATCCCGCACAGCCAAAACGGACGCCCCACTTTGGCAAGGGTTTTACTGCCGGTCGGAGGAAGACCAATGGTGACCATAGTTCTATTCCCCAGTCACCCATTGGGGTTGTCAGCTTTGAAAACCTTAAATTGATAAAACTATACCTGTTATATGTCAGCTGTCGTGCCGGGTGTTTTTGTTTTGATATACGATATTTTCGCACAACAAGATTTCTCACCAATCCGACTACACTTTTTCGTCACATGACAGAACTCGGGTAAATGATTGGTTAGAAGATCAGATATTTTCGCATACAGTGAAACATAAATATTTAATTCCAAATAATCGATAAAAAGATTTTCGCAAAAAATTGAGATACGGGGTTTTTGCATAACAGCGACGATATACATGTATTGTTAGATTGATTGATTGTTGGTTGATTAACGTCCAGTGGCAAATATTTCATGCATATTCAGGACGAGAACAAGTTCACAATGAATACAATAGGTAGGTTCTGTAATAGATTAAGGGATTAAGGTCGGAGAAATTTAGACTGCCACGGGAATTGAGGGTATATTGGATAGGGACAGAAATTTAGCCTTGCAACAGGTCACCTACGGACCCCTCAAAGAGTTGTTGCAAGGGTTCTTAACGTGCAAAGAGCGTGGCACTCTCTTTACACGAGGCATCGGATTTAACGTCCCCATTCTGACCGGACGTGGCTGCAAATTTGTACATCCCGCACAGCCAAACGGACGCCCCACTTTAGCACGGGTTTTACTGCCGGTCGGAGGAAGACCAATGGTGACCATACTTCTATTCCCCAGTCACCCTTGGGGGCTGTATTGTTAGAAAATTCAAGCAACATTTTCATGTAGTATGAATAACATTGTGTATCAATATATGAAAGGTTTTGGTCTAATTGAGCAAATTTACGTTCCTATTTGTTCATACTATATCCCGTCTAGTAAAGGTGGTGTGTACATTAGCCTTGGGCTATGACACCCATTGTCTTCAATACTAGAAAGAATTTTGTGAGAACATTTAATATCTTAAATGAATTATTAATTATAATGTAAGTTTAATATCATAAACAGTATACCTATTTTATTGCGCCAGATGTGCTTTTTGACAAATTATGTATCTTTTGTGATCAGCTCATTAAGTCCAAAATATTTGAAAACCAAAAGACTTATCCAAACGTTAAAGAGCAAATCAATTCCAAAAATACCTAATATAGCCATTCAGTGATATGGCTAACAAAATGTAAATCTAAATACTCATTAATAATATTTTGTAGGTTGTAACATCTCGGAGACAAGTAAAGTAGAATTTGGAGTTGGTGAATCTGGAATAGTTTTTGCTGATTTACCTACTTGTATTTGTTCCTTTTTCAAGACTGTTTTATTTAGAGCGTCGTTCATAATTGTTGACATGTCCAGTACTTGAATTCTGATTATTAATTACAGGTATTTATTGGTACAAACTACTAAATTGTTATCTCAAACATATATATTCAGTTGTAACCGTTCTACCGCTATTACATATCTCAAAATTAGATGTTTTACACCTTTTTTACATTTTTTCTCTCGTTCAAAATTTCATGTCACCATACCAAGGACCGGTAACTCCAAAAAGCATATAAGTTATGGTGTTGAAAGCCCTGAATATTATTGAAACAAAAGTTACAGTAAAGGCCTTTTTTAAAGTACTGATACATGACATATGTACTGCCAACAGAAAACGGAAACAAATGACAAGACCTTTCGTCCCAGCCAAATACAGGAAATTATGTGTAGGGATGCTAGGTAAATTATAAGGCAATACACAAAGATTACTATGTTAATAAATGATGTTCCCAGCCAAATACAGGAAATTATGTGTAGGGATGCTAGGTAAATTATAAGGCCATACACAAAGATTACTATGTTAATAAATGATGTTCCCAGCCAAATACAGGAAATTATGTGTAGGGATGCTAGGTAAATTATAAGGCCATACACAAAGATTACTATGTTAATAAATGATGTTCCCAGCCAAATACAGGAAATTATGTGTAGGGATGCTAGGTAAATTATAAGGCAATACACGAAGATTGTTGATAAATGATGTTGTAAGCCACTGAAAATGCAGCAAATGTATTACAATCAGCAGGGGAAGCCAATGACCAGTCAATAACACCATGTTTTGTAGAAACCATAAAACATGCTAAAGATAGCAGTCAAAATATGAAAGAAGATTATCTTGAAATAAATCTGCAAAATGCGGAAAATCAATTGAATTATCTTAATATTTTTTACAACACAAGAAGTTGTTTTCTGGCTACACTAATTCTGGATTTCAAAGCAAATGGTGCAAACATCTCAGCTTGTCAGAAAATTTTGCTATACCCTAGTACCTTGCAATGCCATATTTAAAAGCATCAGGTATACCGCGGAAGAGATAAAAGCGGAAATGAAGATGGTATGTGAATAATGACTTGGAGAAACAAAACATGAAAAACCACAGGGTGGAGGTCGTCCATGATGTTCATAGACAACATAATATCATCTTACAATCTGTCATTAGAAGAAACTCTTGATTATAACAAGTAGATTTTCGGAAATCTTCGTGGATTTTATTGATTATGAAAATGCAAGTAACAACAGTGAAAGTATGCCACCATTGAAGAAGTTGGAAACAACCAGTAACAACGTTGCTTCAGTTTGACTGATTGACAATTGTGTAAATTTGATGCATTACAAAATTACTTTTTAGTTTGTATTATAATAATTATTAATTGTTAATTCATAATGATTTTTTTAGATAAATCTTAGTTGTAAACTTTTGTATAATCTTATTGATTACAATTTTGAATAATGAACGATAAAGAATATGAGAACAGCTGCTACAAAAAAATGTAATACTGTATGCACGCACTTTAAAGAATTATTACCCCCAAGGGTGACTGGGGAATAGAAGTATGGTCACCATTGGTCTTTCTCCGACCGGCAGTAAGACCCTTGCTAAAATGGGGGCGTCCGTTTGGTTGAGCGGGATGTACAAATTTGCAGCCACGTCCGGTCAGAATGGGGACGTTAAATCGTGTAAAGAGAGTGCCACGCTCTTTGCACGTTAATAACCCTTGCAACAACTCTTTGAGGGGTCCGTAGGTGACCTGTTGCAAGGCTAAATTTTTGACCTTATCCAATATACCCTCATTTCCCGTGGCAGTCAAAATTTCTCCGACCTTAATCCCGGACGGCCCCTATTACAGAATTTATGCCAAACCTGTTACAAGGAAAACGACGAGAATGATTTAAAAATAGTTATATTCAATTTGTAATAAATTATTCGAATGAGAGCAAATATTATGTATTCATGAAATAATTCTTTAATTGATTGATTGATTGTTGGTTGCTTAACGTCCAGTGGCAAATATTTCATGCATATTCAGGACGAGAACAAATTAACAATAAATACAATAGGTAGGTTTGTAATAAGGGCGTCCGGGGTTAAGGTCGGCGAAATTTAGACTGCCACGGGAAATGAGGGAATATTGGATAGGGACAGAAATTTAGCCTTGCGACAGGTCACCTACGGACCCCTCAAAGAGTTGTTGCAAGGGTTCCTAACGTGCAAAGAGCGTGGCACTCTCTTTACACGAAGCATCGGATTTAACGTCCCCATTCTGACCGGACGTGGCTGCAAATTTGTACATCCCGCTCAACCAAACGGACGCCCCACTTTAGCAAGGGTCTTACTGCCGGTCGGAGGAAGACCAATGGTGACCATACTTCTATTCCCCAGTCACCCTTGGGGTGTAGGGTCATGAATGTGCATATCTATATAGCAATAAAATTAAGTTTGCTTTTAATTTATTGTTAACACTATCAATATTAATATCAATAAAAACAATATTCAAAGATATATGCCTAAAGGTGTAATACCACCAAATCATAGTACGTCACATCCGGTTGTATACGAAAATAAGTCGAAAAAAAATATTCCCTTGAATTTGACAGTTGTAGGTAATAGATCCTACATTTCATTGCAGTAAAACATTTCTGGGTCATGAACATATATCTTGGGTATTTCAAAGCACCATTATTTTTTTATTTAGGGTTTCTATAGAATATTTTGGAAGCTTTAGGTTACATGGTTACTAAAGTTTGTACACAGGTTAAAAAAGGGGGGAAATTTAATTGGTTAACTTCCAGTGATGGTTATTTTCTTATATGCAATGAAATGTTATGTGAAATTTTTTCTATAGTACTGGACAGGATAAAACTTTACTCATGCCAAGTATTTCTATATTTGAAACAAAGATACATTCTGCACAACTTTTTGAAAAGTGCAAATTTAACAAAGACTAATAGGGGAAAATCAATGGTGGTATTACACCTAATATGGGAAGCTGTACATGCACCTTTGACCTTGTGAGTACTCTCATGTGTTAAAATTTCTTGCTATTTAAGTGACATATTACAAATAATGAAATATTCTGAGTGGATTGAGTCTCAAAAACATTTTATGAGAAAATTTCCTTGAAATAGGACTTTACCATGAATATTAGTTGACAGAACAAGCCATACTTAGAGTTTTGGGGAGCTTTTTCTCCTTATTTCTTATATTCTGCTATACTAGAAAAATTTTCCTAAGAAATACTTTAATAAATATATAGTTTTAAGTAAATGAAATTATTTTTAAAGCAGTAACAACAAATTATTCACCAAAAGAGAAGCTTTTTATGTCCCTCTCTGGAACGCGGCGTAAATTTAAGTTTTATGTAAGGACTTATTGAAACATCCTTGGAGACAGTAAACTTTTATACGGATAGTTCATTCAGCTTGAATACTTCAATTAATCATTTATTATAACATTTCTATCATAAATGAGTGAAAGTTACCCCAAAATTTTTATTTATTGGCCTAAAAAGTAGAAATGAGAGGTATAAATGGACTAAAAGAGACCTTATAAGGAAGACAAAGAGGTCCATTAGTAGTATTTATCATCCTAAAGTCATCTTTTGTATCATATTCAACTGTTTGTAGGCATATGAGATAAATATTTGATCATTTATTGGTCCACACTATATTCTATCATGATGCGGCTTGGTTTGGATTTTTCGAAGAAATTTTGCTCTAATCGCTGTAGATGTCGCCTTACATTATACTAGATTTTTCTCAAAGTATTGAACTGATTATGCCAAAACTTGACAGGAATGCTTAAAAAAAACCAGTATTACAAAGGAAAAAAGTCACATTCAGTTTATTTAACAAAAAAGTCTTCTTTAGGTGTAATACCACCAAATCATAGTACGTCACATCCGGTTGCATACGAAAATAGGTCGAAAAAAATATTCCCTTGAATTTGACAGTTGTGGGTAATAGATCCTACATTTCATTGCAGTAAAACATTTCTAGGTCATAAACATATATCTTGGGTATTTCAAAGCACCATTATTTTTTTATTTGAGGTTTCTATAGAATATTTTGGAAACTTGAGGTTGCATGGTTACTAAAGCTTGTACACAGGTTAAACAAGGGGGGGGGGGGAATTTTATTGGTTAACTTCCAGTGATCGTTATTTTCTTATATGCAATGAAATGTCATGTGAAATTTTTCCATAGTACTGGACAGGATGAAACTTTACTCATGCCAAGTATTTCTTTATTTGAAACAAAGATAAATTCTGCACAACTTTTTGAAAAGTACAATCAATCAATCAATCTTTTGTCATGCAGGTACACTGAAATAATCAGGTTTTTTTATGTATTTTTAGTGAATCGCCTAATGTTTCAGAAATTCCTAACAGAAGAAGAGAGTTAATAAGACTTTATTCAGAAAGGTGTCATGTCTCCCTTAATTCGTTTTTATCTTTCAATTTGTCAGTTCAGAAAAAGTAAAAATTGTGGAAAGTTCTAAACAGCTTGTGATTTCAATGTTTTTTTAATTGATACTGATAATTCTTGGCTGATATTTTTGTTTTTAGGCAACTGCTCATTTTATTCAGTGATTTCCATTAACAATGCGAAGAATCACTGACTGTGAGTAACATCTCAACTAAATGGAGGAATGCCAGTTTAAGTTTCATCACAGTGATGCAAGTATCATACTATCTCTACTTATCAGGCTTATTGCAAAACTTGAAGAGTTTTACAATTTACATTTATATCCTTTATTTCAGCTCATCTGATCTGTATTTGTGTGTGTTTTATAGATCAAAACAAGAGGCAGCCAGTTCAGAGGCCGTGGTAGAGGAAGAGGTGGAAAATTTGACAATGTAAAGCGAAAATCATCAAACGTATTCTTGTAAATAACAATAATGTATCTTCTGTTTCCACGTTACACTTAAAAAAAGCATTTAGTCATTGATGAGTTTAATAATAAATTATCAAGTACAGACTACTCAAATTAATTATTAGATGCATTATAAAGTATCATTTGTCAAAAAATAACTTGCTGCACATAAAACAACATGAGACACACATCAATTGAGCATTGTAACTAAAGACTATTTCTTTATAGCCAAGTTTTCTACATTCTTATTCACTGCTGTTGAATGCATATTCACAAATGATATATTTGTAATTTACCGTTACATTTGAAACTTCTTATATTATAACTATAGTGAACATGAACTGCCTGATGTTTGTAATATTTGTAATTGGAATACTATTAAATAAATCATACATATTTTTGACATTGAAATGCTTTCTACGAATATCAGCAAAGTCAATACAATTAATTAAAACATGTTTAATAGTATACTTGCAGTTGCAAGGTATACATTATGGTTCATGCTTGATAGTAAGTTAAATGTAAATACATTTAGTGAATTCCCCCCAAGGGTTTACTGGGGATTAGAATAATGGTCACCATTGGTCTTCCTCCGACCGGCAGTAAAACCCGTGCCAAAGTGGGGCGTCCGTTTGGCTGTGCGGGATGTACAAATTTGCAGCCACGTCCGGTCAGAATGGGGACGTTTAATCCGATGCCTCGTTTAAAGAGAGTGCCACGCTCTTTGCACGTTAAGAACCCTTGCAACAACTCTTTGAGGGGTCCGTAGGTGACCTGTTACAAGGCTAAATTTTTGTCCCTATCCAATACACCCTCATTTCCCGTGGCAGTCTAAATTTCTCTGACCTTAATCCCGGAAGCCCCTATTACAGAACCTACCTACTGTATTTATTGTTAATTTGTTCTCGTCCTGAATATGCATGAAATATTTGCCACTGGACGTTAAGCAACCAACAATCAATCAATCATTTAGTTAATTAAGCCAGACGCAAAGTAATTAATCGATGTTAAATGACTTAAAAAGCTACATTCGTTATTCTTGTAAAATGTAAATTAATGAGGTATTGGCTACTGTCACGTAGTTTGTGTTCTGAATTATAATAACTTTGAAAAAGTGACCTACTATTACAAAAATCATGCTGCCGATGTCAATTGTTTACTGAGTCGGAATAAAATCTGAGAATACTTGCACAAATCAATTCGTTATCTATTATTGAGTCTTTAATATATTCCAAAAATAACTATACCATATCCGAGATCAGGCCAGAGAATGTTCTCGCATTGCTTTGTTGTGTCCATATTGTACATTTAAAGGACGTCAACAGAGGTGTTTACCCCTAGTTTAGTCTATCACTATTTTTTGGAATGTTCTCAGTATTTTTCAGTAGTATCACCGCAAAATTTTCTAGGGTGGTCTTGGGGCATGCATCCCCCCCCCCCCCCCCCCAAAAAAATTTTTTTAAAACTTAGATGCAAAATCCTGCATCCTGAAGGCTTTTAGAGTCATGTTTTGAAGATACAAAATATATAAATTAGATAGATTTTTTTTCTGAAATTCTCTGAAATTCCTCCAGTCAGGTTTACTAAAATAAAAAAAAAACTACTTTAAATGTTAAACTATTTTATTTTAATTTTTGGACAACATTTTTTTAATAACACAAGTAGCTCTTGTTCAAATGTCATTTAATAGACATTTACTCTAAAATAGTTAGTTTTCTCAAATGATTTTTTTCAATTTTTCATATCCGGGCCTTTTATAGCCGACCATACGGTATGGGTTTTTCTCATTGTTGAAGGCCGTACGGTTGCCTATAACTGATTACTTCCACTTATCCTTATTTTTATTGATTGATTGATTGTTGGTTGCTTAACGTCCAGTGGCAAATATTTCATGCATGTTCAGGACGAAAACAAATTAAAATAAATTCAAACGTTAGGTCCGGTAATAGAGGTCAACTGGGTTGCAGGTCGGGAAGATTTGGACTGCCACGGGAAAATTAGGGTATATTGGATAGGAACAGAAATTTAGCCTTGCAACAGGCCACCTACGGACCCCTCAAAGAGTTGTTGCATGGGTTCTTAACGTGCAGAGAGCGTGACACTCTCTCTACACGAGGCATCGGATTTAACGTCCCCATTTTGACCGGACGTGGCTGCGTACTTGATACATCCCGCACAGCCAAACGGACGCCCCACTTTGGCAAGGGTTTTACTGCCGGTCGGCTTGTATTATACAAGTATTACATAAAATTAACATTATCAATGTTCCATGTAAATGAGGTAAGGTCAGATGAACTCTGCCACAAAGACATGTACACTTTGCTACCATTCCATACACCAAATATATTTGACCCACTACTTATAGTATCTGCGATAAGGACTTCACCACTGAAACTTAACCTTGTTCACTGATCCATGAAATGAGGTCGAGTTCAGGTGAACTATATATGACCGACATGTAGACCTAGCAAGGATACCATATATTATTAACCAAATATAGCTATCCTAGAACTCACGATAAAAGAGATGCAAAGGATACCAAAGGGACATTCAAACTCACAAGTGAGACATTAACATGACGAAAAAAATCTTTACAGTATTTTTGCAGTCACTAAACCATAAACATGAGGTCAAGGACAATGCTTGTATGACTGACGGGAACTTCGTAACACAATGGATCTATATACAACGTATGAATCATCCGATTCCTCTACCCTTTGAAATATAAAGATATACAAATAGTTTACGATTTTGCCGCCGCCACCATCAGATTGTATGCTGTATGCCTCGCATTCTGCGACTTGCTTCCAATGCGATTTAAAAAAAGAACAACTGAAATTAGCTCTCTAACCTTAACCTGGTCGGTGGGCTTTCAACTTAACAGTAGACAATGAAACGTAAAAGCTACTGCTAGCTTCGGCAATTTTCTATGTTGTTTCAATCTGATTAAAATTCTGATCTATATTAACTCGCGTGCTCGTATATTATCAGCTCATATGAGGATAACGAATCAGAGATCTATATTTTAATAAGATTGTGTAAGTGTGTAAGATGGAGTGATTAACATGTTTCTAATTGTCATTTTGTTTTCATATATACTTTAACAGAAACCCTCCCCTTGTTTCACTGTTTGCAGTCTTTCTTATTTCTATAAAGCAAAGATATACTCAGACCTGCTAATTCAATCCATTCTGCGTCAATATTACACCAGTTTTGGAACTAAGAACAATTTTATGTGCTTCCACACTCACCAATAGAAAATTGGATATTTATCCAGAAAATCATTACGAACACCTTCTATCAAAAGACGGAAAAATAACATTTTGGCAGGTCAACTTACTAAATGTTAATATCTAAAAAAACATCTCTAGAGATCACTTGTATCGAATCTTGTGTAAAAATTCCAAATTTGGAAATTTTAATAGGTCAAGGTCACTGTTTTTTAACAGCTGAATGAAAATTGTAAATGTGCACCCTATAATTACAAATGTTAATCTCGAACATAAATATCAAATTAGTCCTAAATATAGAAACTATAGTTATAATCCTTTGAATTATTCGAATTTATTTTGCTATAAACGCATATTTGTAGGGGCGGCTAGCTATCTAAACGTGACTGCGTTTTGCTTGAAATTTTAGCTTTGACCTTTGATCTAAATTTAAGAAGATCGTGACCACTGTAGACAACGACGACATCAATATTTCGACGAGGCTTGTTCTCCTCTTTTCAATGATATGAAATACAGCCGTGTGGTATTCCGTTAACCCAAATCGATCAAATTCGTTGACTGGGCACCCTACAATTAGAGTTTAAAAAAAACCATTCACTTTACTACACGGTTTAGGTCAGTTCAACCTTTATACATATATGAAAAGTTTATAAAACAAGAGGGGCATCATATGTGCTGTCATTGTATGTTTTACCCCCCAAGGGTGACTGGGGAATAGAAGTATGGTCACCATTGGTCTTCCTCCGACCGGCAGTAAAACCCGTGCTAAAGTGGGGCGTCCGTTTGGCTGTGCGGGATGTACAAATTTGCAGCCACGTCCGGTCAGAATGGGGACGTTAAATCCGATGCCTCGTGTAAAGAGAGTGCCAGGCTCTTTCCACGTTAAGAACCCTTGCAACAACTCTTTGAGGGGTCCGTAGGTGACCTGTTGCAAGGCTAAATTTCTGTCCCTATCCAATATACCCTCATTTCCCGTGGCAGTCTAAATTTCTCCGACCTTAATCCCTTAATCTATTACAGAACCTACCTATTGTGTTTATTGTAAACTTGTTCTCGTCCTGAATATGCATGAAATATTTGCCACTGGACGTTAAGCAACTAACAATCAATCAATCAATCATTGTATGTTTTTAGTAAGAAAGAATGTATTTTGATTTGTAGGTAATGGAATTATCTCAATCCACAGCCAGCACAATTAGTGACGTCTCAGAATGGCAACTTGACATGGCATCATCTCAATCTACATGTAGTACTGTACAAATGAAAAGCCCCATGAGGAAAATAATGGCGTTAAATTCTTTTTTGGAAGAAGTTGGAATAAGCCCAGTTAAAAAAGTTTTGAGTGTTGACTAGATGTCTGCTTCAAATAGAACAAAGTCAAACTATGAAAGAAAAGCTAAACAAATAATGGAACAGGTTTTATCTATATTGACTCCTGGACAAGAGAACCAATTGGAGATTTTCTTATCAGACCAGGATACTACCAAAAACAATGACCTACTGAGATCTGTTTCAGCAGCATATACGACGATGACCAGTTGGGGAGTACAGGGACAATTTCTGTCACTTTTAGTGAAAGATTATTCTTTTGTTGAGATTCAGAAAGGGATACCAAATTTAAGTAGATACAAATATACATCAGCCAAAAACCATGCCGAGCTTAATGGTGTTGGTATGCCAGTTACTGAAAGTAAGTTGTACAGAGAAAAAGCAATCAAACAACAGGTTGACCATTTTCTGCAGTTTGTTTTGTCTCCAATGTCTCTATTATGACAGACTCACCGTTGGGGGAATGTACTTTTAAACTGGCATCAGGGTTAGATTTTACAGCACCTAAAATAATTCTTAATACAGTTAGAACAAGAACTGTCAATCTTTATTTGCAATATTGTGAAGAAATGAATTATTTGTCTGTGCTATCAGATAGATCACACATGAGACTGTTGGAAGCTATCCAACCTAGTGTACGCAAGAGCATGAAAGGACTCGACAATTATGCTGCAGAAGGAGGAAAAGCTTTTGATGACCTGAAAACAGTTTCCAGCATTCTTGGTCAGATAGGAAAGGGAAAGCAGTGGGAAGAGAATGTTGGTAAACAGTACTTGAAAGTCCAATATAAGGTATGTGTACGACATTCGACCTTAATCCAGGAAGCCCCTATTACAGAACCTACCTATTGTATTTATTGTTAATTTGTTCTCGTCCTGAATATGCATGAAATATTTGCCACTGGTCGTTAAGCAACCAACAATCAATCAATCAATGTTTCACTTTTGTAGGTTACAAATTATCACTAGTCAGCATTTTCTTTTCTTGTAGTTCATATGAAACTTCATGATATGCCATTTTGCATGAAGAAACTGATTATATGTGTTCACTTATTACACGAAGATCAAAGCATAAAAAACTTAAATGAAATGATTACTGGTGGTTCTATTAAAAATACATTTGTTATCAAAATTTATTTAAGGAATGACTGTAATATTTGTTTCTGTCTATGAAGAAATAACATAAAAATGTGGTGCACACTGAATAACCCTCATAGCGGGTTATTTAAAAGTGTTCACCACATTTTTTAGGTTATTTAAAATAGACAGAAACATATAACAGTCATAACATATAATTTAATACTAAATTCTATTTTTAAGGAGTAAATTTTGAAAAAAAAACATTGGTGACGTCACAGTCACATGACAAAATTATGTCTATGAGCTGATAGACAAAATACTTTCAGCCAACTAGAAGACGTGTTACATCCAAAATTAAATTATTTGTCCTATAGACTTGGTTGTTTACTTTTCAGTTGCATATAAGCCAGTCTTCAGAAGTGTCAGATCACTGTTATCCATTTGCTTTATCCCATGATGACCAAAAGTACAGTAGGAAATGTGAGCATACTCATGGACGTTCCTGTACAGAATGTGAACAAATATCAAGTGTACTTGACTTGATAAGCAATGCTGCTACAATTGCTGAATATGAGAATGAAGAACAAAAAGTTGAAGTTCAATATTTAGTCAATCAGGTTTGTTTGTTTCATTTTTTAGCTCACCTGACCTAAGAGATTCCGATATAAATAAATAAAAAAATAAAGATATGCATTCCTTTGTCTGCAGTATTGTTTATTGCTTATGGTTATGAATTTATGGAAATAACAATATGATAAAAAAATTTAAAGAATTTCATAGAAAGCCAACATAATTCTATAACACATCATCGTACCGTGCGGTTTTTTTTTTCTTCTATTATTTTAAGTTTTATTCCAGTGCTTCAAAGCATTACTGGTAAGTGGTTGAGAAACCGAAATATAAGTAAATTGTCTTTGTGCAATTGATTCTGAATGACATATGTACTTTGGTTTGATAAATGTCAAATAGTTCTGCCTTATTATTTCGCACAATGATGATGGTGTAGTGTGGAATAATGGACATAACTTTTGACCTTTTAACACCATAATACCGAAACTGTCCTAAGATTGGTTCTAAGAATTTCTAAGGACAGAAATTTAATAGGATTAAGTTAGAACCAACTGACGACATGTCGAAGCTATCTCAGATGATTATCTTAGCTAGGATGTCCTAACCACCGTCCTAAATATTTGCTTAAATGGTTAAAAGAAAATGGGAAATTAAAACGAACAAAAAAGAAAATATTGCATCAAATTTAACCAATAGTTAAAATTCTATAAAGATTAAATACTCTTTATATTTTAAACTTCTACAAAACCACATGAACCTGATATTTTTTAGAGTTGTAAAATTATGTGTCAGATACGAAATCTTGCATAGTACATAATAATGAAAAGTCCGGCTTACATTTTTGCTTGTGATATAGGAGTTAGCAAAGGGGAATCTCCCACCTATCTTGTTTTCTTTATTTATAATTGACTAGCAAGACTTTCTAGAAACTATGAAATCTAAAGGGTTAGAAACTATATTGAAGAGATACAGCCAATGAATTAATGGTTTATTTTACTGTGTGCTGATGATACAATTTTGATGTCAGAAACTAGTGAAGATTTAAAAATGATGCTAATTTTTCTTTTATTAAATAAAACAATTGAAACTGAAAATAAATGTGAAGAAAACAAAGATATGATATTCTCAAAGGTCGATCGTCAAAGAATTTGAAAATTGATAATGATAATCATAAAACTGAAAGCAAATGAAAATAAATATGTTGGACTTATATTTTCGAAAAAGTGCTCATTTGTTGAAGGCCGTACGAAGACCTATAGTTGTTAATTTCTGTGTCATTTCGTCTCTTTGGAAGAGTTGTCTCATTGGCAATCATATCACATCTTTTTTTTTATCATTATTAAAGGTTAGACAATAATTCTCAAAAGCAATGTGAAGAATGTTTGTCACTGAATGTTCAGAAATGAAAACAAAAACATTCAGTCTTCTGAATTTAAAATTGGTTTTGTGTCTTCTTCGACCGTGCGAGGGCTGTATAGCCAGTCAAAGTCGTTAAAAACTCCCATCATCAAAATTGATTTTCAACATTAAGTTGATCAACTGTGTAATACATGTAGTTTATGTGATGTATTTCCTCACCAGCAATTTTGTTTTTAAAGTTTTAATAGTAATTTGCCAACCCTGAATAAAACTACACTTGCATCGTCATACATAAAATGTTTATTGCAAGGGATGCCCATTATGGGGTTTGACAGCTAAATTCTTTATTCAGTGGAACAGCAGTATATAATATGTCTGACTCTGAATCAGGTATTATGGCTGCACATTCTTGATATTCTTCTCGTCCACTTTCAGAAGTGCATGGGTAATTTGTTCTGTGAATGATAATTCAGGTTTTTTGTTTCTTTTAAAAAATCGATCATTCTGTCTGGGTACTAGTATATAATTTTCTTTCCCAACAAAATACGATTGGAATTGATCCTTTTTGTCACTTTTCTGCTAGTTCAGTTACATTTTACCACATATTTTGCATAACCTACTGAATAATATCCTTAAATATATTTACTTTACATCTACTTTTGAAATTTGTTAATCCTGTGCCTTCTTCCATGTTGTAAATCTGATCTCATTCTAATTTATTCCTGATCTGTGTTCTGGCTTTCTTAATCGTCATTGTCCTATAAAATGCATTCATATACAAATATGTCTTAAGAATACTGTAAAGCAATCCATTTTATTAAGACTGTATGGCTGACCACTCCTCCCGTAAACCTAATATTACAGGTAAAACGAAAATTGAACATTACTTAAAAAAAACTGATTTTTTGTTTTTATTTACCATAGCTGACCACAGCAAAAATGAAACCGACCGCTTTTACTTTTAATATATAATACCCAAGTATAAAGTTACGGATATTGCAGATTACAATACATTTTAAGAAATATACCTCAGTAAAAGCTTTAGGAAGTGAATCCTGTTGTGTACTGTACGTATAAACAGTACCACATGCAGCCGTTGTAGTAATGGAAACAGACCTAATCTCCAACAGTCGTTGCATCATCACTACATCTTTCAGACAAAAGCTTTGACCATTCCTCTGTATTGTCATCACACATGTACTTTAAAAGATGAAGCAGTCCGGCATTCTTATACCCAGAAAAGATGTTACAAATTCTTGATTTCTGCAAATGTAAGATAGGAAAACTCAGGAAGGTATAATGGGAACTTTGAGCATTTCTTCATCAACGATATCAAATTTTCCCCGATTTTATGATCTGAGGCAAACAATATTCTATTTGGCAATCTTTGTATGTATGTTGTTGATCTGACTTTATCAAGCTGTCATCTAAAATCTCTCGAAGTTTTCGTCGTCGTCTCTTCAAGTGTACGGTGGTTGATGCTAACAAAGATGTGACAGTGCATCATTGGGGCTTCCAAAGGAGTCCCCTCCTGTTACTGAGGCTCTCGCAGGGTCAAAAACGACCTGCGACCTCCGGGCTTTTTAGAGGCGACTTCCGACCTGAGTGCCTTATAAAAATGACCTGCGACCTGTGAAATTTGGAAAAAACGACCTCCGACTTAACCCACGCCAAAAACGACCTTGCCAGAGAAAACTACAAAAGATTCGATAATCCGGAAACTTGACAAGTCAAAGTATACTTCAATGAACGAAGAACATTGTGACTATTTTCATCTTATTGAAGATGACTACAACATTCTTCTTGATCAGTGTCAATTGGTTCGCCCTGAAAAAGAATCCGACGAGGACGAAAATGAGACTGACAATGTTGACCGAGTTGTTCCTCAGAGAACTGTTTCAGAAAACTACGTTTTCCCCATCAGTAGAAATAGATCGGGAAGAACAATCGGCTGGCGTCATGACCTATTATGATGGTAGATCTGATAAAATAAAACGCCTAAATCCCATGTCTGTTATTAAACATAAACTGCTGACTGTTGGTCCAACAAACCATGGTCAGCTATACTGTTTTTCCGGCCATCTGTCACACTTTTGTCTACTTTATTATACTCCACTACACGCAGTAGAGAAGTATTACATGGTTGGGTATCCGTCCGTACTTCCATCTGTCTGGCCGTCCCATGGTGGTATTCAGATGAAAACTTGAGAACGGATCAAAGATTTATTTCATTTGTTCCCAATTGTTTAGCACTATAAAGTACAGGTTAAGTTCGATTTTCATCTTAAATCAACATGCAGTTTTCAAATAATCAATTTTGAACTATTTGTGACCATTTGTGACCCTTTTTGTATCTATAGTCGGTTAGAATTCTTTATTTCTAGAGCCTGATAAACTATCAAATTGTCAAGTTTTGATCATTTTTGGACCATTTTTTTTCTTAAAAGATTTTAGTTGGTCTGGGTTATTGCTTCAAATACATTATGGACACTATGGGCGATGGTCATCACTAGCGCAAAGGGCACTAGCTACTAGCGTCTCTGTGTGCTCCAAAGAGACAAATGTATCCAAGTAAGGTTGATGATCAGTTTCATGTTTTCTGTCCCGACAACATTGTTGCGGTAAATATAGTTTTTCGGTCTGTTCGTCCATCCGTTCGTTCGTCAGTTAGACTTTGGTTTACCTTTGCGTTTAAGATGATTTCCTAAGACGTTTCAAGTCGAATCTTCATGAAATTTTGTACCGTACTCTGTTTATCATGATATGGACTAACAACTGTGTAAAAATGGGAGAGTTCCATCGAAAATGGAAATAAGCGCCGAGCGGGACATCCTTGTCTTTAAGACATTTCCTTGTTGCCATCAGTCTATAGATCATGTTCAAAGTATCTCAGTAGGTTTAGTAGTGATTTTATAAGAGTTCTGGTAACCTGCTCAATATGAATATTGTTTTGGATTAGTGAAATACTGAATTTTTAGTTGAAACTACTGTTCTGAAAGATCAAAAAGTTCAAGTCCTGTTTTGGTCTCAATATGGAAAAGAACGGATATGGGTTAATGGCACGAAGACATCACAAATTGATCATTAAATGTCACACAAAAATAAATCTAGAGCTGAAGACACGAACTTCAATAGAGCAGGAACTTCCCACTTACAGACAGCCATCTCTGGATGGCCTCAAACAAAACAAGAACATCCGAACCCAAGGGCACCGCAAAATGTCCAAATATCTAATTTAAAACTAAAAGGTTTAATCAGGAACATATATGTCCCTTGTTTAATAACACAAGAATCGACACAACAATGACTTAAATTCATCCTTTAAATATAAAAACGACTTCCGACCTCTATGTTGGAAAAAACGACTTGCGACCTTAACATTTCCCTTATAAACGACCTCGCGACCTTGCGACGAATTTAAAAGCGACCTTGCGACCTGAGGGGGGTACCCTGTGGGAGCCCCATGTAGACATGTTGTAACTGCTGGTTAGTGTGAGACTGACGACAAATGCTAAATTTATTTAAGACATGTTCAAGACAATTTTACTCTTGTTTGTATGTCTATTCTCATGCCCGCTTGCTATTTTTTACATTCAGAAAAAAGTTTCAGGATGAAAATTTATAAAAACAAAATCCAGGACAGAATAGATAGAAACATAAATAGGCAGATCAGTGATTATAACTTTAAAAAATGGAGGACAATATATTTCATCCTAACCCCCCTCTAATATATTTTTTAAGATCTTATCTTGCATACAATGTTATTTCAGTCTATAACATTCTAATTTAATTGATTGATTGATTGTTGTTTGCTTTACGCCGCATAAGCACAGAAAGGCTATATCGCGGCGAGAGCTAATTCGAATATTATAACAATTTAAGGTATATTTTTAAAATCAGACAAAAGGTCTTTCAATAAACTAAAATTCTAGACTAAAGCAAATCGATTATTTACAAATAAAAATCAACACTAAGATAACGTGATAAAAATTAAAATCGTTTTAAATATAACAACATTTTTATATTTTATAATATATTCCAATTTCTTTTAAGAATGAAACAATATTTGTAAATGGAATATTATTAAATAAATCATACATATTATTGACATTGAAATGCTTCTTCCGAATATCAGCAAAGTCAATACAATTGATTAAAACATGTTTAATAGTATACTTGCAGTTACAAGGTATACATTGTGGTTCTACTTCATTTTTTAAAAGATATTCGTGTGTTATTCTAGTATGACCAATACGACATCTAGAAATAACACACTGATCTTTTCTGCACATAAAATTATTGAAAGGTTTACATAAATTAGGTTTAATTTCATGTAATTTATTGCCATCTTTTTTACTCCATTCATTTTTCAATATATTAAAAACATATTCTCTAATATTAGATTTAAAATCGGTATATGGTATATCACAGTTGGATAAAGGGTCACCCAGGGCATTCTTTGCCTCAAGGTCTACAGCTGTGTTTCCAAGGATTCCAACATGACTCGGCACCCATAGAAATAATATTTCTTTAAGAAGAATTTTTAAATTCCTCATTACATATAAGATTTTGAGAATTGTTGGGTTTTTAATTTTAGTATTTTGTATAGCTTGTAAGCATGAAAGTGAATCAGAACATATAATAAATTTGGATTTATCTGAAGAAGCAATAAATTTCAAAGCCAAAATTATTGCTTCTGCTTCAGCAGTAAAGATCGATGCATCAGATGGCAAACGGAGAGTTGCAGCTCTGTCCATGAAGACAGCAGCAGATGCAACTCTGTCACCATCTTTTGATCCATCAGTATAGACAGTTGAAAAATCTGAATAATTGGCTTTGATTTCAGCATAGTGTTGCTGAATTAAAAGAGGATTTGTTTTATTTTTATTGTGTTCACGGAGATCAAATATCATTTTTGGTTTGGGAAGTTCCCATGGAGGACATTTGCAAGTTTCAACTTGAGCAACAGATTTTAAATCAAAAGAAGCTAAATGTGATTTTAAACGTATACCTAACGGAGGAATTTTATTTTCATGTTTTGCAAAAATATCTTCATAAATTGGATTAAAAACACAGCTGTAGGCAGGGTTATCTGAGTAGGCTTTTAGTTTGACAGCATATTGAAGTCCAAGCTTCAAACGTCTGTTAAAGAGTGAGTGCTCATCAGCCTCTACATACAGACTCTCAACTGGTGAGGTTTTAAATGCGCCAAGACAGAGACGCAAACCCTGATGATGCACAGCATCGAGAATCTGTATGTAGGACTTCCTTGCAGAGCCATACACTATAGAGCCATAATCTAGTTTAGATCTAACTAGAGATCTATATAAATTAAGTAAAATGTTGCGATCAGCACCCCAGTCGGTGCTGCCGACAACTTTTAAAATATCTAATGCTTTTAAACATTTCGATTTTAACATTTTGATATGGGGTAGAAAGGTTAACTTTTTATCGAAAATTAACCCAAGAAATTTGGTTTCATCAACCATTTTAATTGGGTTGCCGTACAAAGTGAGTTCTGGATCAAGATGCAATTTCCTTTTGTTACAAAAATGCATCCCGACCGTTTTTGAAGTGGAAAATTTAAACCCATTTTCCGAGGCCCATTTTTCAATTCTTCCAAGACATAACTGTAGTTGTCTTTCTATGTTATTCATATTTTTGCCTCTATAACATATTAAAAAGTCATCAACATACAATGAACCTTCAATATTACTTTTTAAAACTTCAACAAGGCTGTTGATTTTAAGACTAAATAATGTAACAGATAAAATACTGCCCTGAGGGACACCCATCTCTTGATCATACAGATCAGACATGGTTGAATTTACTCTAACACTAAATTGTCTGTTAGATAGAAAATTCGAAATAAAATTTGGCATATTGCCTTTCAACCCCATATCAAAGAGATCTTTTAAAATACCATACTTCCATGCAGTATCATAGGCTTTTTCTAGATCGAAAAAGACCGACACTACATGTTCATTTTTCGCAAAACCATTACGGACAAATGATTCGAATCGAACAAGATGGTCAAGAGTACTGCGACCTTGGCGGAATCCACACTGGATATTGGCTAAAAGCCCATTGGATTCCAGGAACCAAACAAGGCGATCATTGACCATCCGTTCTAGTGTTTTACAGACACAACTGGTAAGAGCAATTGGCCGATAATTAATAGGATCCGTGTGATCTTTACTTGGTTTTGGAATAGGCACGACGGTTGCAAGCTTCCAGATTGATGGTAAATCACCAGATTCCCAGATGTTATTCATAAGCTGCAAAAGAGCTTCCAGCGAGGAATCTGGCAAGTGTTTTAACAGTTGGTAGTGAATATTATCAGGCCCACAAGCTGTATCATGGGCTTTTGACAGAGATGTTTTAAGTTCTTCAAGAGAAAAGAGTTTATTATAATTTTCACCATTTTTTGATTTAAAGTTTAATTTAATTTTTTCTTTTTGTTTTTTAACTTTTTTAAAATCTTCCCTGTAGTTGTTAGAAGAAGAAGATTTCGCAAAAGTTTCACCAAGCTTGTTGGCAATATCCTTTTCAGATGTTAATAAATCATTGCCATTTTTTAAATGTTTAACTGTGGCTTTAGAATTTTTACCTTTTATCTTTTGTATCATGTTCCATACTTTTGTCATCGGAGTGCGAGATGTTATCTCCGAGACAAATTTCTTCCAAGACGTTCGTCGTGCTTGCCTGCAAGTCCGCCGTGCCTTAGCGCGAAAAACACGGAAATTACTCAAGTTTTCCGTCGTTGGTTGTTGATTGAACCGTCTTTCAGATTTTTTACGGTCACCTATTGCTTGATCACAAGCATCATCAAACCATGGTTTGCTGGGATGTTTCGGATTTGCCGAGGTCTTAGGAATAGTTCTGTCAGCAATTGACGTCAAAACTGTATTAAAAGTTAAAATTGGATCTTGTACAGTCTCAAACATCTTTGACTGAAGTTCCGCTTGACAGAGATTCTCAAACAAGGACCAGTCCGCCTTGTCAAGTTTCCAACGTGGTACTCTCTGTTGGGCAGAAGTAAAAAGATGTTCAAGTACTATTGGAAAGTGATCACTTCCACATAGATCATCATGAACACGCCATGAATAATCCAGAAGAAGAGAGGGATCGCAAATACTGATATCAATAGCAGAATAAGACCCGTTTCCAGGATGAAGATAAGTATTAGATCCATCATTAAAAATGCATAATCCTTCTTGAGAGACAAAGTCCTCAATGATCTTACCTTTGATATTATGAGACTTGCTTCCCCACAAAGGGTTGTGGGCATTGAAGTCGCCCATAAGTATAAATGGTGAGGGTAATTGATCAGTGAGGTTTTTGAGTTTAGCTTTATCTATAATTGAATTGGGTTGAATATATATAGAACATAATGTAATTGTCTTATCTAATGATAAACGAATTGCAACTGCCTGCAGATCCGTGGTGAGTTGGACTGTGCTATGAATGACGTTGTCCTTCACAAAAATGGATGATCCGCCTGCAGCACGTTCATCTACCCTAGAAAATGTGCTATACATGTTGTATCCTTTTAAAGATACATTGTCACTTTCTTTTAAATGAGTTTCTTGAAGACAAAATGCAGAAGGTAAAAATGACTGAACTAGAAGCGTTAACTCGAGAAGATTTATTTTAAGACCTCGGCAATTCCATTGGATGATATTAGTCATGATTTGAAAATAGAAACGCGAATGCTGTCGAGTTTGCCAGCATTCTTATTTCGCTCACCCTGAGATTGTGATCTTTCGGGTGGCGGAACACTTTCGATTTCCATTTCAGTTTCGTCGATAAGTGTTGAAAATCTGTTGTGTGAGGAGAGTCGTCGATCTCCAGGACCACACGCGGCTGCTTTTACTCCGCCTCGACCCCTACCCCGCGACCTCGAATCAGAAGACTTCTGAGAGGATGTATTTACTGGCTTCTTTGGGACATCCTTCTTTTCTGGAGAACGAAGAGGAGACGGGGCTCTAGTAGACTTTGTACTGGGTGTAGAAGATAACTTTTTAGATGCAGATGAAGGAAGACTTTTTGAGATGGAAGAATCATCTATGTCACTGGGAAGATCCCAGACAGATTCACCGCCCCAACTGTCTGATTTAACTGCATCTTTTTTATCTGATTTCTTTTTTTCATTTTTTTTAGATAATGACATTGAGCTCTGTAAGGAAGATTGAGTTGACTGAGTACTGGTTTTAGATGGCTTTGATTTTCTTGGAATAATTAATTTATCGGAAGTTTCTAATTGAACAGGCAACATTGTAAAAGTTTCAGCATCAATTGGCCACGTCATGCGAGTTTGTGTATTCTCATGACTGAATGAGCGGCCAACTTTGCTGGCGTACGATGGTTTGTTCGAAACTAGAGGATCACTCGAAACAGAAGCTATCTGTTTAGCTTCTGGGTAACTGATGTTTCTTTCTGTTTTTATTTTAATAATATTTTTTTCTTTCAGGTAAACAGGGCAGTCCCTAGATGATGAAAAATGGGATTCACGACAGTTTACGCATTTTGAAGATTCAGAGCTACAGGTTGTTCCCTCGTGTCCTTCGCCAGAACACTTGAAACATCTCTGCGTACCACGACATTGTTTGGTTCCATGACCAAACTTTTGACAGGTGAAGCATCGAATTGGGTTAGGGATAAATCTGTCAACTCTGATTCCGAAGCAACCTAATGTAATAGATGAGGGAGGAGTTGGAGTTTTAAAGGTCAAAAGATATGTATTTAATTTGGTTATATTTCCATTCTTTTTTATTTGAAATCTAACAACATCAGATACACCTTGGTTTGTTAATTCATCACTAATTTCTTCCACGGTAAGATCACCCAGATATTGACTTCTGTCTCGAATGATTCCTTTGCAACTGTTCAAACTATTGTGAGGAGAGACAGAAACAGAAAAGTCTGTAATTTTTGTCATGGTCAGCAAATTTGTTGATTGACTTTTGTTGGAACATTCAACCAACAAATTCCCTGATCTCAGTTTTGAAACTTTTTAAACTGTACCAGCAATGCTTTGAATTTGTTTATGAATTACAAAAGGAGATATTTTTGAAACTGGTTTTTCATCTGTTCCTTTTATTACAATAAATCGGGGCCAACTATCATCTTCCTGACAGGGCGCAGAGTCATCACATTTTCTTTTTTTTGTTGAAGCTAATTGAGAAGTTTGGTTTTTGTTTGCCATATGAAAGGAGAAAGATTCACTATCCTTGTCATCCACCCACCTCGGAGTGCCTACAAGGGCGATGCTGTGTTTCCGTGGCGAGCCGGGGTCAAGCGCTAATGCTGAAAGCAAGCTGCAAGTATAATGCAGCCTGTCCCCAAAATTAGCACCCAAGATCCACTGCGGAAAGCACCAGATGTTCCAAGAATAGTATACTCAAGCAGAGCGTATCCATCAAGCGAAATAGAAAGCGTACCACTTGATTGACCCATGAGCCACCGCCTTCTTCAGTTATCCGAAATATAAATAGCTTAATTTAAATACATGTGTATATAATGAAAATTGTTACAAGAAAGCTTATTGTTGAGGATTAACTGAAGGGCTCGACATGACCAGCCGATTGATCGAACCGGGTCCATCCGACCTCCCGTTTAGATGATATCAGAGCCAAAGCAGCTTATTGAACTATAGTCTCGTCCGTCCGGGTATTTTCTGACCGTAAGGAGTCTGACTACAGCCCTCATCCGCAAGGATCTCGTCAACCACCGACACGGGTAGCAACCCACGGCCAACGGGTTGGAGAGCCTATTTTATTCAAAACATCGGGCAACTCGTACGATGTTCGGATCACTTTAGTCTGGTCTCTACCCTTCGACCTGTCCAGCATGGGTAACCCTACCAGGAGACGAAGCTCCAGCTAGCATAGCTTTTGGGGTCACTGAGACACGCAAGCCCCCCGACCACGGCAAGGATAGCGATCCACCGGGGGGTTCTAATTTAATACTTCATGTTTTAAATCTCAGGAATGCTTAGGTCAATTAACGGAATGATTGATTGTTAGGAATAGTAATTCAATCTCTAAGAACATTGCATCCCTGGATTGATTGTAAGGAATAGTAATTCAATCTCTAAGAACATTGCATCCCTGGATTGATTGTTAGGAATAGTAATTCAATCTCTTAGAACATTGCATTCCTGGATTGATTGGTAGGAATAGTAATTCAGTTTCTAAGAACATTGCACTTGGGATGTTCTGAACTTTCTTGATGAAAAGGAGACAGGCTGGCCAAAACTAAAATTATCAGAAAATTTATTTATGTTCCCAACTCAAGCAGTGGTGAATCTTTATCATGAAAATGGATCATGGGAATTAAGGTATAATAAGTACAAGGAGTAAGCCACTCATGTTTACTAAGACATCAAAAAGCTTGAACATGAAGTATCCGAGGAATAAACTGGGTCTCCAATAACACCGCAATGGACCCGTTTTCAATAAAAACATCGTGTCCTTATATCCCTCAATTTTTTTTGGCAATCAAATTTTAAATATCATATCATTACTAATATATTAACATGAAATACACGTATACTTCGTCTGATTGATTGATTGATTGTTGGTTGCTTTACGCCGCATTAGCACAACAAGGCTATATCGCGGCAAGAGCTAATTCGAATATTTTTTTACAATTTAAAGCATATTCTTAAAATCAGACAAAATTCTAGATTAAAGCAAATTGATTATTTACAAATAAAAATGAACATTAAGATAACGTGATGAAATTTAAAATCGTTTTAAATATAATAACATTTTTATATTTTAGAATATATTCCAACTTCTTTTAAGAATGAAACAATATTTGTAAATGGAACATTATTAAATAAATCATACATATTATTGACATTGAAATGCTTCTTGCGAATATCAGCAAAATCAATACAATTGCTTGAAACATGTTTAATAGTATACTTGCAGTTACAAGGTATACATTGTGGTTCTACTTCATTTTTTAAAAGATATTCGTGTGTTATTCTAGTATGGCCAATACGACATCTAGAAATAACACACTGATCTTTTCTGCACATAAAATTATTGAAAGGTTTACCTAAATTAGGTTTAATTTCATGTAATTTATTATCATCTTTTTTACTCCATTCATTTTTCAATATATTAAAAACATATTCTCTAATATTAGATTTAAAATCGGTATATGGTATATCACAGTTAGATAAAGGGTCACCCAGGGCATTCTTTGCCTCAAGGTCTACAGCTGTGTTTCCAAGGATTCCAACATGACTCGGCACCCATAGAAATACTATTTCTTTAAGAAGAATTTTTAAATTCCTCATTACATATACAATTTTGAGAATTGTTGGGTTTTTAATTTTAGTATTTTGTATAGCTTGTAAGCTTGAAAGTGAATCAGAACATATAATAAATTTGGATTTATCTGAAGAAGCAATAAATTTCAAAGCCAAAATTATTGCTTCTGCTTCAGCAGATCGATGCATCAGATGGCAAACGGAGAGTTGCAGCTCTGTCCCTGAAGACAGCAGCAGATGCAACTCTGTCACCATCTTTTGATCCATCAGTATAGACAGTTGAGAAATCTGAATAATTGGCTTTGATTTCAGCATAGTGTTGCTGAATTAAAAAAGGGTTTGTTTTATTTTTATTGTGTTCACGGAGATCAAATATCATTTTTGGTTTGGGAAGTTCCCATGGGGGACATTTGCAAGTTTCAACTTGCTACTTCGTCTGAAGAGTAGGTATGCTACGTGAAATATTGGGGACGATCAAATTTTATGGCTGTAGAATAATAGTGAGAACCGTATGGAGTTATGCTACCATACATATGATATAAAATATGAATTCAATCAAATAAATCTTAGTACATAAATGAACATTAAAACTGAGATAATGAAAGGTATCCTTCCGTGTATTCAACTTGTGTATATATTTACGACTTAGAGAATCAGTTGCCAGTCATTTCAGTGCAATGCAAAATCTTTGTTCTACTTTAGATTATAAAAAAAATTATTGATATAGGTGGGGACTTCAACTGTGATATTAAGAATCCATCACTAAGTACGAAAAGGTTATTAGAATATATCAAGTTCAGGGACTTTTTCAAGTTATTGGTCACGTGACTACATATGGACTAACAACTCTGGACTCAATATTCACAAACTGTTGTGAAGAAACTCGTTGGAAGCATATTATAGTTATCACAAGCCAGTTTTGATAGCTTTAAAAAGCCCTTATACCAGTTTCTAAGCAAAAGATTACAGATTTGGCATCTTCATTTCACTAAGTAAATATATAAAATATTTTATAAAGACATGTATACCAAAACTAGATATATAAAAACTAATTCCAAAAAGTAGAAAACACCAAAACATGAAGATGGACGTAACTGTGTAACAATCATCTCGGAAGTGGCTATATCTCAACACAAGAAAAACTCTCTAATTACAGTAATTCAATATTTCTTTAAAATATTAACACTTATCTTTTTGAAAAGGCAAATATCAATGTGAGTGACAATAATAAGCGTTTGTGGATTAACATTGATGCTATCAGAATTCGACATTCTTTGTAAAAAGCAAGTGAGAAGGAAAAGAAACGGAGAAAACACTTGAAAGTTATGGAAGCACAACACCAAGATACACTCCAATATGACATTTATGCTAAATACACGTATTACAAATCTAGTACTTCAGACAAATCTTAGTGGAAAAGGGGAAGGAGGAGTACATCGTTTTGGACGAAAATATGCCTGGTATTTATGTCATAACAGTCAGGAATAGTAAAATGTCATCACAAACCCAAACTAAGGCCACTATCAGGCTTGTCTCTATTGTGGTGCAATGCGCATACATATAAATGTTCACACGTGAAACCAGAACTCACATAGGTGAAACAAAGTAAAATAACAAAAATACCGAACTCCAAGGAAAATTCAAAATGGAAAGTCCTTAATCAAATGGCAAAATCAAAAGCTAAAACACATCAAACGAATGGACAGCACCTATCATATTCCTGACTTAGTACAGGCATTTTCTTATGTAGAAAATGGTGGATTTAACCTGGTTTTATATCTAGTTAAACCTCTCACTTGTATGACAGTCGCATGTAACAAATTCATTCTGCCAAAAAGCCAGACTTCTCAAATTAGGTGACCATAAACATGACAAGCAAGTTGTTAGGGCCGGCTTTGGAGAACTTACGCTGAGCATAAAAAAGTTGGGCAACACCTTTTTTTCATTTTTGTTTGTTTTTGTTTCTGCCAACAAAGCAATATTTAAATGTAATTGCTATAATCTTTTGGTCTACCTGTAATTTTTAACAGTCGTATTTTTTTCGGGTGATTGATTTCGCGCCATTTAAGCTTAGCGCGTGTAATCTATGTACTACATTCCTTACCTGTACTTTTAAACGAAATTTGAAATTTATTTTTCATTGACGATCAGACACACCCTTGGTGGTCGTAAGTATATTTTGAACACTTAAGTCTGGGTAGAGGCACGACAAATGTAGAAAGGATTTTTTGTATAAATGAACTGGACTTAAGATCTGTCGTAAGTGTAGTTTTAGACTATCGACTTTTTGTGAAATTAGCCACGGACATAAATAGCCTTGTTGGAATTCTTGTGCTTTTTCTTAAAAATTACATTGACATTACTAGAGACTTTGAGCAAATGTTGTACCAGTTCAGAGTGTCAAATCATCATAGAGACTGCCTTAGATTTGTATGTCCTAAGATAATGACTTAAAAGACGCGCGTTATTTCGTATATAATGATTATAATGTTGATGTTTGTCTTACTTCATTCAAGAACAAATAACAAGCAATCAAACTAGTAAAGAAAACTCAAAACTATTTCAAGACAAATAGACATATACGATTTCACAATATGAAAGCTTTTCCCAGTGTTGATCTAGGCAAAGACTTGACAAACTTGAGACTCGTGTTCAGATAACTTTCCTACGCACCAAAGTCTAGGTATACCATCTTTCCGATGCCTTTGTTTTTCATGTGAAGAACGATAACAAACCAACAACCCACAGGGTACTCCTATCTTCTATCAACAGTTGGTTTGTATCGCCTATTGTCATAAGCGGCAAAATTCCCCTTCCCCAAAATTGTTGGACATACATGAATTTTAAAGTCACCTCACTGAAAGACGAGTTAACAACCATTTATTATATTTGTGTAATGTTCCATCAATCTGGTTTCGGTAACTAATGTTTATCTCATTTATTCTTACAGATTAGAAACAAACATTCAAGAAAAGAAGTACATAGTAAAAGAAGGACGAAAGACACCAGAGGGACAGTCAAACTCACAGATCGAAAACAAACTGACAACGCCATGGCCAAAAATAAAAAGACAAACAGACAAATAATAGTACAGATGACACAACATAGAAAACCAAAGACCAAGCAACACGAACCCCACCAAAAACTGTAGTAAGTGAAGACCAGCTAATGGACTTATTTAACATTTGTCCTAAATGCTGCGCTTCTGCTAATTCATCCATTACACTAATAGCTAGGACTTTAATTAAAGTAAATGTTACATGTACAGTCAGCCATTTGTGGGGTCCGTTTTAGCTGGTAACTTGACAGTTTCGAGTGCAATTTTATATTCCGGTTCATTACCAACCAAAGTGCTACGTTTTATGCATTTTATGAACATTCCAACCAATTCTCACCAGACATTCTGCAATCATCAGATACATATTTTATATCCAGCTGTTTAAAGGTTAAAGCACCAACAGTCACAACACATAGCCAGATACAGAGACGCTACAGAGTCCTTGGTACTTGGTAGGGATGATACCCAAGGTAATTAAGCCAAGTATGGGTCATACTCAATAATAGACTTGAAACAAGGTATTTTAAGACATCCAACTAGTTCAGGTATGTAATTTTATAACCAATTTAATTGATGTATAACTAATATTTAAGATACTACCCATCGATACCAATGAAATGATACTTAATTGGTTTTCAAAACAAATATTTCAAATTTTATCAAAGAAAGCTATCCATACCTAGGTAGGACTGTTTAATGAGAGATGAACATATTACATATGCTTGTATATGTTGTGTACAAGTTGTATTGTTCAGATTTTTTGTGCAAGTTATCAGTGTTTTTTAACCGCTTAACACAAATGGATGATGCAAGCACACAGTCTACTGTCATATTTTCATGACTACATGATACAGTTTAATATTGAGCGTTGATACAATAAACATTATAAGAACACAATAAGACTTTTTACGGATATGATTTTGGTATAAGGAGAAAAATAAAAAAAGAATCTTAACCATTCAGGTGACCTTATTTCCAGTTTCAGGACAAGGAAATTGACACTAAATGTTAAATTGAAGAATATGAATTTAAATTTAAAACAATAAACTGATATATTTTAGAAGATACTTTTTAATTACCTGGTGCAAAAAGGTATGTGTCAAAAAACTTTTACAAAAACCCTACAGTCGTTGAGCATAGTGTCACAGTCGGTAGCCCAATGTGCTTCTGGTCTACAACAGACAGTTAACCTCATCGCAATTCAAAAAGCTCCAGAAAAGGACCATACCAGGAAATTTGATCTGGCCCAGTGGTATCACAACAGAAACGCAGAGGACGCACCACTAATCGGGAATGGAGCCATTCAAAACCGGCAAACACCACCTTCCTTAGGATACTCGTCCATTACTCCGGGTACGACAGGAGTGCGATCGGATTCATATTCCAACGTGGATATTGTGGCACCATCGTTACAGAGGAATATAACTGAGGGTAAGGACGTTAATTTAGGCGCTCTCATTTTGAAGCTCCTCTGACCCATTCAATAATTGCCGATGGGTTGCACGTTAACATGGCAAACAGATCCGATCCAAGATTAAATAGGCATCTATCCATCCAGGAATTCATTCAAGCTTTTGGGAAATTCAAAAGGATAATGGGTAACGCATATCCAGACCGTAGGTAGGAATTAGATGCTTATGAAGCTGACATAATCAACATTCATAATTTCTACGGCCTAAAATTTTACGATTACCATAAAATATTTACCGCTAAAGCAGCAGCTCTCGAGAGAGAAAAACAGGTTAAAGTCGATTGGAGTCTTCGCGACCGTGATATCCTATCTTTAATCACAGCAGAATCAACAGTGAATTTATGCAAAATGTGTAACCTGATAGATCACACAACACAATACTGCCCTTTGCAAACATCAGTCCAAGTAGAAAATACAACCCAAAGATCCTAACCATTTAGTAATCTACATGCACTATCCATAGATACGCAAGGTCGTTCAAGAGTGTTTCATGAAGGTCTAGAAGTATGTAATAACTTCAATAATCCTAAAGGTTGTTTTAAGAGAGTGTGTTATCTCCTTCATCAGTGTTCGAAATGTCGTGCTACAGGTCATAGTGTTTCAACCTGTAGAAAATCAAATATTAATCCGCCCGTTCATTCAGCCACATCTACAGTGTCCTCCAAGGGAAATAAAGCGGAGAAACTAAATTCAGGATGACTACCAAAGGAAAAGTTATTTTGTGAAGCGTCAACACCAATAAATGTTGACAATATGGAGCAAGAGTTATCATCACACCCTAATAAAACATTTTGTATCATATTTATGTAATGGACTGAGACAAGGTTTTTATTGTTTAGTTCCAGGAGAAATTTCAGAATCTAAAAATGTGAAAAATTTTCAGCTAGGTCTCAGGCTTCAATTGTTTCAGAGTTAATCAAAACAGAATGTCAAAAAGGTTTCGTACATGGACCTTTTTTAGTCCTTACCTTTTGCAAAATATAGAGTAAGTCCACTGGGTGTTGCTGTAGGTTAATACTCCGCGAAAAACGCTTGATTTTAGATTTTTCTTTCCAAATGACAATGATGGTTTTTTAAGTGTTAATGATATGATTTATAAGGAAGAATGTTATATGTCTTACGTAAAAATTGATGACGCCATAAGATTTTTTTTTAAATTAGGAAGGAACAGCACCCTATGTAAATATGACATATCCGACGCGTTCAAAATTTGTCCTTATATGCCATCCCAGTGACCTTTATTTTGTTTCAGATGGTAGTCTTTTTATTACTTTTATGTAAGATTAATTTTTGGCTGTCGTTCAAGTCCTATAATTTTCGACACAGTGTCACAGGAAATTTGCCATATTGCAGAGGAAAATCATAATATTAAGAATATTTTACATTTACTTGATGATTTTTTTAACTATTGATCATCCTAGTGATGACGGGGAAAGAAGCATGGCTATAATGATGACCCTTTTCAAACGTTTGAACATTCCAATTGTTTCATGGAAGATAATATCCCAAATATCAAGTTATAGAACTTGTTTACACCATCCAAGATCTAATGATGCCAGAAGAAGTGAGAAGTTTAAGTGACAAATATTCATCCATCACAACAAGTGGGAATAAGTCCCTTGGTGAAGATTTTGACTTTATTTTAGAAGAAAAGAACAAGCAGTTGAAGTCATGGATCCCTAAAGGTGTACCTACAGACAAAATTTGGTTAACTGTTTGCCGTAACAACAAGCTGCTGGAAACCATCCAAGACCATTATTTGTCCACCTTTAACATTAAATCTGATAAAGGTAAAAGTCGGTCTCTAGGAATCGAAAATGGTATAATTGCATATAAGATCTTACTCCGGAAAACTGATTACTTGAGGAAAACAGGGGACCATGTATCAATTTCAGGGATGGCTTTTGATGAAGGACTAGTAGATTTTTGAAAGGTACGAAAAAGAATTCATGTTTTAAACACAGAATGTTTAGGTCATCCAATTCAGACAGACCATTATAACTTCCGTCACTCTGTCCCAGTTACTCCTTCAGAGCGAGAGAAGCTATTTAGCACAAGTGACATGAAAAACAAAAAACTTCAGCGCGAGATAGAGTTAAAGATCATTTTCAGTTTGATTACTACAAACAATTGTATAAAAAGGAGGTTAAAACAAAGGGAAAGGCTAAACTTATTCATTTCTTGAGGGAGCTTACTGATGTTTTAGAAAATCTGAATAAAGATAATGAGAGACAACAAGATTAATTATCATGGTTAGAGGTATATTCAGTATATTTTGCATGTTTGGTTCAATGCTATCAGTGTATCGCATTCTGAATCTTGTTTGTAGATACTCTTATGATATATATGTGGCTGATAAACAAAATGATAAATGGTTGATTTTATTCATCGATGCATGTTACATCCCTATATATATACATGTATATATGAACCTCAGGCATGCCATTTATACTCAATGGTTATCTACTGGGGGAAGTCTTGTTAAAATTTACGACAGACATTCTATGTTATACCTAACATTTAAAAACACATCTATACATGTGAAAAATTCATGACGGATGCTTTCCATCAGATAACCATTGGTTATTCAGAGCTTACATCTTACATATATGTGCATGTGTCCTGTGTTATATATATACCGATTAATATCTATGCATGTTAAGGTATCATGTCATATATTATGAATCCAATCTGACTTGTTGGAGTAAAAGAAATTGACTTTTAGAAGTCAGAATGACAATAATAATATGTTATGTTCTCTTAAGTATTGCATAGGCATGGGATGTTCATTATTTTAAGTTTGTGTTTTA
Organism: Mytilus californianus; assembly: GCF_021869535.1. NCBI lineage: Eukaryota > Metazoa > Mollusca > Bivalvia > Mytilida > Mytilidae > Mytilus > Mytilus californianus. The sequence goes on from NW_026262673.1 coordinate 5,812,401, forward strand.
CTTGTGAGAATGATCATTTCATTATGAAAAATATTTTCTAGATTTTAATTATACTTTTTGTTAAAGTTCAGGAGCATGGGGGTAAATTTTAACTGATTACTTTTACTTCTGATTTTTGTTCTTTAGGAACAGGTTTATTAATAGATTTCACAATTAAAGAACCTTAGTGAGCGCGCTCACATACCCCACGTCCCCACATTGTCATTGGAGAAATACAATAAATGTAAGGGAAAAAAATTGAATCATAATTACCTGTCAATATGCACATCTACATAGTATGTCCTTATTATCTACAAAGTTTCATGAAATTCTGTTGTGTGGTTTCAGAGGAGCTGCGATGACAAACTGTTGCAGAAGTACATTGAAGCAAATAAGTTCAAAAGGGCGTAACTCCTAGAAAAAAAATTGAATCGTAATTTCCTGTCGATATGCACATCTACATAGTATGTCCTTGTTATCTACAAAGTTTCATGAAATTCTGTGGTGTGGTTTCAGAGGAGTTGCGATGACAAAAGGTTGCAGTAGTATATTGGGCAAATAAGTTCAAAGGGGCGTAACTCCTTGGAAAAAAATTGATTCGTAAATTCCTGTCGATATGCACTACATAGTATGTCCTTATTATCTGAAAAGGTTTCATGAAATTCTGTTGAGTGGTTTGAGAGGAGTTGCGATGACAAGAAACAGGACTGACGGAATGACAGACGGACAGACAGACGGACGGACGGGTCAAAAACATTATACCCTTCGCAAAAAAATTTGCGTGGGGTATAATAAACGGACATATATGCAGATAATTTGTTCAGTCTTAACTATCAAAATGTAATGTTGATTTATCCTTGTTTATAAGTAAAGTGGCATTAATTAGGTAAAATACAGTGATTGATGGAAAATACATGTATCTTTTATTGGATTAAGATTTGTATGTGGTAAAGAAAACGTGTTATTCCATATATATATATAGCAGTATCATATAGAATTATTTTATATATGGCCATCAATGTCTTAAATTATTAAGATATTTTATTATAATGTTTTATTATAGATACTGGTATGAGCATGGCAATTTTGTTTGCATCAGTTAGCATGGCCATCATTTGCTTGCAATTTCTTCTTGCCATTATTAAAACGGAAATAAGATGCCTGTTTACCATAAAAGCAAGGTAAAATTTAATTCTGGAGATTTTTTATTACTGAATTTATGTAATACATAAAAGCAACCATTAATTAGCAACAAAAACCATGAGATAAGAAGTACAAGTTAATCTATTAGACATTTATAATTTGTTTATAATGATCAACCTCTTCATATTTATTTATTGCCGTTATTTAGTATGTATGAGAAGTGAAGGCAGACTTGGAAGTTGATTTGTATTATTCTGTTTTACCGTACATACAGTTTGTACTCTTAAGAAAAAAATATGGATTCATGTTTATGAACAAAAATATGTTCATAAAATCAATTTTCCTGTCAACACCAATGCATGCATTTATATACATAAGTCCACTGTGCACGTTAAATCCTTTAAATAACTAACCCATAACATAAAACACACCAACATGATTTTACAGTACACTTTATGATTATAATTTCAATTGTCATTTACATTTTTTTCAGTTATAGAGAGTAGAGTTGAAAAATTAAAGCCAGGCGAGAAAAGGGTATATGAGAGCAAGAAGCAACTAAACTCGAACAAGAACAAGTTTCTGAGCCTGTAGACACCCTCTTTCTCATTAGGAGGAAGGGGAGTAAAGTAATAAAGCCTTTGGATATGGGGAAATGAGGGAGCGGTTTTTTGGAAGGCAGACCTTTTACTGATGAGCCACCATATAGCCACATGAGGAAAGTGCCTACAATGCCTGTTGTGACCGAGTACACAAAGGTGTTACTGTCGACACCAGAGAAGGATATGTTAAACTTTAGTGTTGGCAGTGACCGTAATTTAGCCCAAGAACAAAACGAAATTCCAGAACAAATGCAGGTCAATGTTACACCAGCAGATGTAAATGTGTAAGTAATGAATATCAACGTTTAATCTTATCAATAACATGAATAAAGTATGATAGCTGCCTTTAAACGGTTACAATTTCAATGTTACATGTATTGGTAATTGAATTACATTATCATCTATGTAAAGTGCTGTGGCATGATTTGAATTGATAAATTAATATTGTATACATTAGTATACTCATGTTTACATTTCAAAAACTCCACATCAGATATATATATATATATATATATATACATTTACATGAATCTTTTTTGGAATACTTTATAGCTTGCTGTTCGGTGTGAGCCTATGATTCCTCATACAGTTGTTGTAAAGGTTCCTAAAGTGCAGAGCGTGACATCGGATTTATCGTCCCAATCCTTGGATATGTAACAGGAGGGTCGGGCGGCTTTACGTCACCAAACCCTGCTGACTACTAAAATGTCTGATATTGCTACAAACTCAGCGGCAGACTGACAGACGAACGACGGATGCGACAAGTTCAGGCTATGAGATCATGATAATGAGAATGAGCCCTAACCCTGCTTTGTATTAGACTGACACCCTAACTCACAAAGTAATAGTTTGCAGGAAGATATGTCACCCTTCATATACCTGGCCACATTATTCTGACTACGGGTCGATTCAGTCTTTGCTCTTACTTCTTAATGCTGCTTGCCTAGCGGAGCAGCTGATACCAGTTTTCAAGTCTTTGCATTGACTCTGCCTCTGTTTGAACCTTTAATAACCTCCTGCACTCAAGGCAAGCACTTTCAGACTAACCGAAGTGGTCTAATATCATGTAGGATATATGCATGAACAAACCATAAGTCATGATGTGAATTATGCGGTTGAAATAAAATTTTAATGGTATCAATTCTATAATATTGCACCATATGAGCATTTCATCTGAGTGCAGATGTTTCAATCAAAAAAGAATCTACAGCTATACAGTTTTCACTTTGACGTTGTGTTTTTTTTTTTTATTTTAAGAGCAATTACAAATTATATCATTAAGATGAGAACACCTAAACCATCCCATTGGCTTAAGATTAAACCAATTTCTGTACATGCACCTTTTCTTAAAATGGCATGATTGATAATAAATTCTCATCTCTGTTAACAGAATATATTTAAAAAATTTGTAAATAGTATAATAAAATGTAACATGAAAATATATGGTAACACAAGTTAAAGTCTATTTCTTCATCTTTTCTTTTCTTTACTTCTTCATTAGATTTTTTACACAGCAGATTCTGAAATAAAGCAAGATGCAAAGTTTATTATAGCAGCAACTAACTACCAATTTATCTTTATTTAAAAACAAGTAAAATAATTAAGTTGAGGTTAATATTAAGTACAGTGATACATGAACATCTATATGGTTTTTTTTCAGTTATAGAGAGTAGAGTTGAAAAATTAAACCCAGGCGAGAAAAGAGTATATGAGAGCAAGAAGCAACTAAACTCGAACAAGAACAAGTTTATGAGCCTGTAGACACCCTCTTCCTCATTAGGAGGAAGGGGAGTAAAGTAATTAAAGCCTTTGGATATGGGGAAATGAGGGAGCGGTTTTTTGGAAGGCAGACCTTTTACTGATGAGCCATATGAGGAAAGTGCCAACAATGCCTGTTGTGACCGAGTACACAAAGGTGTTACTGTCGACACCAGAGAAGGATATGTTAAATTTTGGTGTTGGCAGTGACCGTAATTTAGCCCAAGAACAAAACGAAATTCCAGAACAAATGCAGGTCAATGATTGATTGATTGATTGTTGGTTGCTTAACGTCCAGTGGCAAATATTTCATGCATATTCAGGACGAGAACAAGTTCACAATAAATACAATAGGTAGGCTCTGTAATAGATTAAGGGATTGAGGTCGGAGAAATTTAGACTGCCACGGGAAATGAGGGTATATTGGATAGGGACAGAAATTTAGCCTTGCAACAGGTCACCTACGGACCCCTCAAAGAGTTGTTGCAAGGGTTCTTAACGTGCAAAGAGCGTGGCACTCTCTTTACACGAGGCATCGGATTTAACGTCCCCATTCTGACCGGACGTGGCTGCAAATTTGTACATCCCGCACAGCCAAACGGACGCCCCACTTTAGCACGGGTTTTACTGCCGGTCGGAGGAAGACCAATGGTGACCATACTTCTATTCCCCAGTCACCCTTGGGGGGTGCAGGTCAATGTTACACCAGCAGATGTAAATGTGTAAGTAATGAATATCAACGTTTAATCTTATCAATAACATGAATAAAGTATGATAGCTGCCTTTAAACGGTTACAATTTCAATGTTACATGTATTGGTAAATGAATTACATTATCATCTATGTAAAGTGCTGTGGCATGATTTGAATTGATAAATTAATATTGTATACATTAGTATACTCATGTTTACATTTCAAAAACTCCACATCAGATATATATATATATATACATTTACATGAGTCTTTTTTGGAATACTTTATAGCTTGCTGTTCGGTGTGAGCCTATGATTCATCATACAGTTGTTGTAAAGGTTCCTAAAGTGCAGAGCGTGACATCGGATTTATCGTCCCAATCCTTGGATAATACAAATGACAAAATTATTTCCATGTGAGATTGACAGGCATATTTTCTGTTTTAACTGCATTAAAACCTGAACTTCAGTTTTTGACCGAGATTTTGTTTTACTTTATATGAATGATTGATTGTTGATTGCTTAATGTCCAGTGGCAAATATTTCATGCATATTCAGGACGAGAACAAATTAACAATAAATACAATAGGTAGGTTCTGTAATAGGGGTGTCCGGGATTAAGGTCGGAGAAATTTAGACTGCCACGGGAAATGAGGGGATATTGGATAGGGACAGAAATTAAGCCTTGCAACAGGTCACCTACGGACCCCTCAAAGAGTTGTTGCAAGGGTTCTTAACGTGCAAAGAGCGTGGCACTCTCTTTACACGAGGCATCGGATTTAACGTCCCCATTCTGACCGGACGTGGCTGCAAATTTGTACATCCCGCACAGCCAAACGGACGCCCCACTTTAGCAAGGGTTTTACTGCTGGTCGGAGGAAGACCAATGGTGACCATACTTCTATTCCCCAGTTACCCTTGGGGGCAACTTTATATGCCATTGATATTAATATGCAAAAAATTCCACAGGAAAATTTAATGAAGAATATATACACACAGATCTTATTTACTACATTGATAATATAAAAATATCTATTGATTTAAACTTTTCAGTATTTCCTGTTTTGTGTTTCTGTAGTAGTGTCAATTACTCTAGGTAATGATGTAAAGTTAGTGTTTTTATTAATTTGAAAAGCCATTTTCACTGAAAAGGTTTATTTAAATGACAATTTTAACTACTTCCCTCTCTGTGCCGAATTCAATTTTAACAAACTCTTTTGGCCTTTGCTTGCATAACATTAAATAACCATTTCCTTGAACTTTAAACTGTTTTTTTGTCCACTGAAGAATTGGTTTTACATAAACTGGAAACTTGATATTCCTACCTTTCCCTTGGTTTGAATAAAAAAACAACATTCCAGCCATTAGGAAACAATAAATTATCGAAGTCTAATTTCATATATAAACAATCAGGTTTAGCCTTCAAAATATTTCTAAAAATGTGTTGTTTAATTTCAATACAGAAATGCGAGCCAGTTCTTCTATGCAGTCTATCTTGAAAGGCAGTCAAAATGTTGTCACTGACGTCTTGTAGTAGATTCTGTGGCAGTGGTTGTGTTGGTTCTTTGAATTCTTGAATCAAACAGGCAGGTAAATGATCAGCCGTCTCCCACGTGCACTCATAGGAAGAAAATCAAACCCATTTCACTAAGTACTCCTCACACTATGATTGATTGATTGTTGGTTGCTTAACGTTCAGTGGCAAATATTTCAGGACGAGAACAAGTTAACAATGAATACAATACGTACACAGCAAAAAATGCAACGCATGTAAACGCATGTTTACCAGGAATTTGCCGTACGTTTCTAAACATGTCAGAAACGCATGTTTGGGGAACGTATAGTTTACATGCGTTTATGTTAAACATGCGTTTGAAAACACATGGTAAACGCATGTTTATATGTGAAACATGCATTTGAAAACACATGGTAAACGCATGTTCATGGTAACCGTATGTCTGAGAACATATGGTAAACACATGTTCATAAACCGTATGGTAAACATATGTTTGGATGATGGTTGCTTTACTTCCAGTGGCAGTTCAGATGCATATTCAGGCTATGAGATCATGATAATGAAAATGAGCCCTAACCCTGCTTTGTATTAGACTGACACCCTAACTCACAAAGTAATAGTTTGCAGGAAGATATGTCACCCTACATGTACCTGGCCACATTATTCTGACTACGGGTCGATTCAGTCTTTGCTCTTACTTCTTAATGCTGCTTGCCTAGCGGAGCAGCTGATACCAGTTTTCAAGTCTTTGCATTGACTCTGCCTCTGTTTGACCCTTTAATAACCTCCTGCACTCAAGGCAAGCACTTTCAGACTAACCGAGGTGGTCTAATATCGTGTAGGATATATGCATGAACAAACCATAAGTCATGATGTGAATTATGCGGTTGAAATAAAATTTTAATGGTATCAATTCTATAATATTGCACCATATGAGCATTTCATCTGAGTGCAGATGTTTCAATCAAAAAAGAATCTACAGCTATACAGTTTTCACTTTGACGTTGTTTTTTTTTTTCTTTTTATTTTAAGAGCAATTACAAATTTTATCATTAAGATGAGAACACCTTAACCATCCCATTGGCTTAAGATTAAACCAATTTCTGTACATGCACCTTTTCTTAAAATGGCATGATTGATAATAAATTATCATCTCTGGTAACAGAATATATTTAAAAAATTTGTAAATAGTATAATAAAATGTAACATGAAAATATATGGTAACACAAATTAAAGTCTATTTCTTCATCTTTTCTTTTCTTTACTTCTTCATTAGATTTTTTACACAGCAGATTCTGAAATAAAGCAAGGTGCAAAGTTTATTATAGCAGCAACTAACTACTAATTTATCTTTATTTAAAAACAAGTAAAATAATTAAGTTGAGGTTAATATTAAGTACAGTGATACATGAACATCTATATGTTTTTGAAAGACATTGAAAATCAAACTATATCAGATTACAAAACAGTTAAATTCTTAATCCTTTCTCAACTGACTGTTCATGCTGGTTAATAAAAGAAGTATATGAAACTATAAGTTTAACTGTTTACATTGTTTTCAATTTTATTAATAGTTTGTATTTGAGGGTAAAGAAAATCAAAAGTTACATCCTAATCCCACATAAATTCATTGTATTTCAATCTGCATAAAGGAGTTATATCGATCCTTGTGGATTGTTAAATATTTTTTTATATATTGTTGTGTTTATGACAAACATTAGCAAGCATTCTTTTAACAAGAATGTGTCCATATAGTACACTGATGCCCCACTCACACTATCATTTTCTTTGTTCAGTGTACCGTGAAATTGGGGTCAAAACTCTAATTAAAATTAGAGTAAAAATATCATAGGTAACATGTGTTCTAAGTTTCAAGTTGATTAGACTTCAACTTTAACAAAAACTACCTTGATCAAAGACTTTAACCTGAAGCGGGACAGACTGGAAGGACAAATAATTAAGGGATGCACAGACCATAAAACATTATGCCCACCTGTTTTAGTTTGTCTTATTGAATTTTTTGTATGTCTGGTGTCGTAATAAAGAGTTTGCATCTTATCATGTTCAAATTCCCTTCTTTTTAATATTTTAGTTAGTTTGTGTGAATAAAATTTGTTGTTTACAACTAAAATTACATTATAAATTAATAATTTAATTTGGTTTGCAATTAAGATATAATTCATTTGACATAAATTTGTTGGGTTATTTTTCAATTATTTAATTTGATATATGTATTAAAAAAGTAGTAGTCACAGGAAGTAAGTGGCTGTACAACAAATGTAGAAATCATTTTAACAGTACAACTCAACTTTATAAAGATTGGTACCAAATAACCAATCAGTCCCTTGCATGCAAACATTTAAATAGCATTAACGCAAATGTCCGACTGACATACAGTGATTCAGAAGGTCATCAGACCGAAGTCAATTAATTAATGTACAGTTGACTTTTGTAATTGCCATTATTTTATACATTGTATTGCATATATCCTGTTAACTTGACAAATGTCTAGTAAAAGTCAAAACTCCTTGGGAATCACTTGCATGGACAAACAAATAAATGGATTGATTGATTGATTGATTGTTGGTTGCTTAACGTCCAGTGGCAAATATTTCATGCATATTCAGGACGAGAACAAGTTCACAATAAATACAATAGGTAGGTTCTGTAATAGATTAAGGGATTAAGGTCGGAGAAATTTAGACTGCCACGGGAAATGAGGGTATATTGGATAGGGACAGAAATTTAGCCTTGCAACAGGTCACCTACGGACCCCTCAAAGAGTTGTTGCAAGGGTTCTTAACGTGCAAAGAACATGGCACTTTCTTTACACGAGGCATCGGATTTAACGTCCCCATTCTGACCGGACGTGGCTGCAAATTTGTACATCCCGCACAGCCAAACGGACGCCCCACTTTAGCACGGGTTTTACTGCCGGTCGGAGGAAGACCAATGGTGACCATACTTCTATTCCCCAGTCACCCTTGGGGGGTAAATGGATTGAAGGACAGAGAATGTAGTCAGACTGACGGACAAGGTGAATCCTGACTTTATACCACCAATACTTCATTCAGTGGTGATATAATTTGATTGGTTAATATCACAATTTTGTATCAATAAATATAAATATACTTTATAACATAATACCTTGTCTTTCCTTGGTTCTTCTGGAGTCCATTTCCTGGAGTATTTTCCACTTTTCGGGATTATTTACCAGCTCTACTTCACCAAAGTAATCCTTAAACTTCCCCCAAAAGTCTAAAAAGAATTCCACCTCATCGGACCCATTTAAGTTCAATTAATTCTTTTGGAGAAATGACCTCTTAAATTAAAACAAATAAAACATTACTTTTATTACAATTTACTGACTTAAGAATTATGTACTCTTCTTACACGCCTATAATATATTTAACTAATTGAAAATTTGTAAAAAAATCAAAGTCTTTCTAAGGGATTATGTTATGTAGTAAACTTCTATTACTACATGTTATCAATTATAGCCTTTGTATGAAGTTTATACAGGGTGAGGACAAAGACAATAGTCGATATGCTTCTCTTGGTCAATTATATAACCTCATAATTCTTATATGATTTGCATATTTATAAATACTTGAATTGGATTGGTCAATTAAAATTTTTCTATTGGTTTACACTTTGATACACCATGTTTCTGAAACTACTTTCATAACGTTCACTTCTATTCACACGCCATACAAATGCACGCAGGGATCACATGATTTTTAGCAAATTGTGATTAAAAATGAATAAATAGCAGTTGTTTCTATTCAAATTCAAATTTCGACCAATCATATCAATGTATTACCTAATATGCAAATCATATAAGAATTATTGATGTGTAAACTGGGGCTCTTACTCACAAACTTCAAATAAAAGTTCTTTGGACTTATATTCAGTTTGTGAGTTAATTAATCGCCCCTGTTTACACGTCAATAATTCTTATATGATTTGCATATTAGGTAATACATTGATATGATTGGTCGAGAGGACTTCCGGTAGTTGATCTTGACGTGGTTTATTTTTCGATAGACGACGTTGACCGAACTTCTTTTCGTAACCAATGTAAACAAGATGGCGGCGATAATAACACCGACATTAACAAAATTATTTTCACTGCACGTTAATCGTTAAATTAAATAATAAACACAAAATTATTCGTTGGAATGATAATAAGAGTTTTTGTAGTTTATTTTTTATCAGATAGCAAATTTCATGCAGTACATATTTTTGCATTAACCAACAAATATATTCATACGCAAGGCCTATTCCCCATTTCCATTCTCAATTTTTAATTTGGGATTTTTCAATGTATTCTAGTAACATGATTGTTATGAAATTTAGTCTCATGAAAGTGATGTTATAAACGTATAATATTTTGGATAACGAAGCCATTAAGGATGTTATGAGTATTGGGAAATAAAAAAAAAACTAGAATTGATACTATAAGTCAGAAGATCATTAGTTAATTAAGATTATATATTTCCAAAACTATCAAATCATACTTTTTTGCATCAAGTGATTGCATATGATATATATATTAAATGTCAGTTAAAATATGAACTTACTAATAGCAGACTCAGTTGCCTTCTTTTGGGGGCCAAAACATCAGATGAAACACAAAATGGGCCAAGGAACAATTTACTGAACTCATCTAGTTCCATGGCCTGTACGTCTTTTCCTGATTTTATGTCCAGAGAAATCTAAATTTTAGTTTTAGTAATTAGTACCAGTAATTAAGAACAAGTGTAACATAAAGTATTTGAAAAATTAAAAGTGTCCATTAATTTTAGGTGAATGCAAATCAGTCCTATTTTAAACTGAGTTTTACTGTGCGTATTGCTGTGTGTTTCTTTATTCTACATTGGTTAGAAGTATAGAGGAGGGTTGAGTTCTCACAAAATATGTTTAACCACGTGGCATATAATTTGCGCCTGTCCTAAGTTAGGAGCCTCTGGCCTTTGTTAGTCTTGTATGTTTTTTAATTTTAGTTCATTTATATGTTTTGGAGCATGTATGAATCTAAAGCATTTTGTAAGTCTTGTATGTTTTTTTAATTTTAGTTCATTTATATGTTTTGGAGTATGTATGAATCTAAAGCATTAGTGTAATCAATCTCGAACTAGACTATAAGAGCAATCATTCCTGGTATAAAAGCACTAGTGTAATCATTTCTGGTTTTAAAAGATTCCTTGGATGAAAACACAATTTTACTTTCTCCATTTCTTACATAAATCAACATGCAAGTTTTCAAATACCCCCCAAAAAATCAAGCCCCATTTTTTTTAAAAATATTTTTCCCCTTTAAAAAAACTCTCTTTAGAAACTTATGATAAATGGTGGATATTTTACACTGGACCTGGATAAAAAACCTAGTAATTTTTTGTTTGTGGATAAAAATCACTAGGAATTTTCATCCACCGCACAAAGTACACTCGCGGAATCAAACCACTGTTACAATACCACCACTGCAGCATTTTTTTTTTACCATTTTAGTACAGCATATTTCAACAAGTCGTATCAAAGTGAACTACATATATTTTAAATTTATAGCAGGCATCCTGTGTCTTTAATAATGGATACATTTTCTAGTTTGGTACCAATGTTTTGTAATTAAATCCTGACAATTTGTATTTTAATAAAACTACCGGTAACATGGATGCAGAATATTAAATCCCTGAGTTATTGTAAAAATAAACTGCAATATTAAATACATCTAATTTAATGCCACCCTTCCAATTCTTGGTAGCTGTACTGGTTTAAAATCTGCAAATTAACTTAATTCAGCTTATCTATCCTTTAAATTTATTTTTTTGTATTGTAACTTTCAAATTATTTTAGTTAGCACATATTTTTTCAATAGAAAAATCTTACTTTTCTACTTAATTGATTTCTATAATCTGTAAATCTGGCTGCAGACCACTGGACCACCATCTTAAAGGCATGGCCTTGGCCTTTAAAGCCCTCGTTGTCAAGGTAAGATTTTACTTCATTCTAAAATAGATGGACAAGATGATATATATGAATGACTTTTAAACATTTATAACTATAAAAAAACAAAATACACATAGCCAGGTAAACTAAATTTGCGACAGTAAAACTACCGATGTACGTCCTCAAAGCTTCAAATACAATACAGTTATCTCTTAAATATGATTTTTCGAGGGTGAGCAAATCTTCCAAAGCCAAGGGAAATGAATGTTTTATTCCACTCACAGCCTATGCTTTGTTTACTACCTGAACATAAAATACTAGTTTGCATACATTTCTTTTTCTTATCCGTTTGTTCGTATAACTTAAAACATGACATACACATTGATAAACAGAACGGATCAAAAGTAAATTATTAGCCTTTTTGTTTTAACGTCTGAAATAAATTTGAACACGATAAGGATTTTTGCTATTGCTACAAAAAAAGAAGTTCAAAACGTTATGTACATTAACCGCGCGTAACGTCACACGATGTAGTCCCGACATTTCAGAGGGGAATATGATATACTCAGAGGGGAATATGAAGATTTGTTCAATGACACGTGGGATAGTCTCAACCAATCAAATATTGATTTAACTATCAATATGTATAGACATGATGCGTGAGTGAGTGGAATAAAACCACTTATCCCCTGTAAAGCTAGCCAATCAAATTGCATGATTAGACTAGATATTTCTTTCCCATACAATGTATATCTATATATATACTCAATCTGTCAGTTAAGGATCTTTCTATTTAAGACAGATATGCCCAAAAAAAATCAACCATTTACTCTACATCTTAGAACTTACTTTGAAACCTATGTCTGAGGTGGTATTCAACCATGGGTTGACACTAAACTTCTCCCGAAGGTAAGTATTAAGTTTTTTTCTGGAAATAAACAAAATTGATTTCATGATTGAAGAACTTTTTTATATTTAAAGGGAACAAGAGGATGAAAGGTACCAAATAACAAGTATTTAGCCCTTTGAGGACACCCATGAAGTACTTAATTTATGTTTCAAACAATTGCAGAATTAGACATAATATAATTGATTCCAGATTATATAAATGGTCATTCAAAACTCATTAACCTGTAAACAAAACCGAGCCAATGTTGCAGACTACAACAATACTTTTTAAAAGTGGAGGTATAATTAAAATCATAACACAACACTTAAATTCAGTTAATTAAGCTATATATAATACAATCATCTGGCATTTCAAGTACATACTGTCCTTTTTGATTCAAAATATTCTATCAGAACATTTAACCTCTTCAATGTTAAGAATGGATGCAATTAAAATCTTAACTCATGATGAAAAACAAATTGAAAATAAAACTATAGGCTCTCAGGAGCCTGTGTCGCTCACATGACTCTTACTTTGGTTTTGGAAATCATTTAAGAAATGACTGTAATATTTTTTCTGTCTATGAAGAAATAAAACATTAAAAATGTGGTGCACACTGAATAACCCGCGTAGCGGGTTATTTTAAAGTGTGCACCACATTTTTTATGTTATTTAGAATAGACAGAAAAAATATTACAGTCATTTCTTATAATTTAATTCTAAATTCCATTTTAAACCTGAGTAAACCATGAAAAAACGTTGATGACGTCACGGTCACACCTGACAAAATTATTTATTTGAGCTGATAAACAAAACAACGTCAGCCAATCATAAGACGCGTTACATCCAAAATTAAATTATGTAAAAATAGATAAAAATCATAACTGATACCCAAATAATGATTGAGGCCAAATTTGGTTTACTATTGGCCCCGTAATTTTTGGGCCAGGTGAGCTAAAAAAGATATATATATTCAGCCAAACTTATTTCGAACTGCAAAAAAATTACCTTAAATGAGCATTCCTCCATTAAGAAGCTCTGCCCTTTCTGCTCTGCCTGCCTCTTCAGGTACAGCACAACAGCTGATAGTTCTTGCAAACCTTTTTAAGAATTAACGAATTAAGACTAAAATAATGAAATCTGTTTCAAAATCTTCAAACAAATAATCAGGACGAAAACAGAATGTATTCAAGATGTACCAGTGTAATGTTAAGTAGTGATAGATGAACGCGTATCAACAAAATATATCCGAATATGAAGGACAATATTAAACTGTATATCAAGTGTTGTCCTTCATTTTATGATCAATGGGCCGATACAACTAATTGGTGACTATTAGTCCCTTAGGGTATCTTTCTCGCTGTAGTTTGGCTTTGGAATTTGTATCAATGGGCCGATACAACTGATGGGTGACTATTATTCATCATCCACGCACGATCTTGTCTCAGAAAAAAACAACATATCTCTGTAAATTAACCTCACTTTCAGGTATAGAGATGTGATTTTTTTTCTGAGACAAGTGCTTGTGACGATCCACAAGAACTTGCGGTCATCCGATGTTCAGTACTTTGATTATTTTTTTAATATTCCATTTTATTTTATATATATCTGTTCCAATGGCTGCAACGTAAAAAAATATTAGAGAATATCATTTCCTAGAAATGAAAAACAAACTCGTAATTTCCTTACCCAGGAATTATGTTATGCGAAAAATCTTCCTCAAATAATTTGAAAATGGAACAGCTCAAAAGAATTATTCTGTTAATGTAAACAAGGAAAATTTCGCGGCAGTTTTATTTTCGCGGTAAGAAGTGAAACGCGAAAATTTCAAGGAAACTATTCATAAGATAAAGACCATACATGTACGTATATGACAGGATATGTAGAGGACTACTGTATACATGTAACACCGATTTTACAGACGACAGATTTATACCTCAAATCATAACTGTATTTCTAAATGAAAAGCAATGTTAGAAATCATGACTTTAACTCAAGTTAATCTTATTTAAATGGAAGACATCTCAAAGAAGCGATAAACAAACTTCTCAGATCAAAAGATCGATTAATTAGCATTAATACTGGCAGCATTTTATTATAATTCACTCTTAATTAGGTCTTTTTGGTAAAGTGTATGTGTTTTTAAAAGAAATTATGACACAAATTTTAATCTCTTTTAACATTAATGAACCGTAAACAAAAGATTTCTGATTGATTTAATCACTTGATTTACGATACCTGTAAAGCTGTTCACCTTACCTTCTAAATCATTTATGATTGATTGATTGATTGTTGGTTGCTTAACGTCCAGTGGCAAATCTTTCATGCATATTCAGGACGAGAACAAATTAACAATAAATACAATAGGTAGGTTCTGTAATAGAGGCGTCTGGGACTGAGGTCGAAGAAATTTAGACTGCCACGGGAAATGAGGGTATATTGGATAGGGACAGAAATTTAGCCTTGCAACGGGTCACCTACGGACCCCTCAACGAGTTGTTGCAAGGGTTCTTAACGTGCAAAGAGCGTGGCACTCTCTTTACACGAGGCATCGGATTTAACGTCCCCATTCTGACCGGACGTGACTGCGAACTTATACATCCCGCACAGCCAAACGGACGCCCCACTTTAGCGAGGGTTTTACCGCCGGTCGGAGGAAGACCAATGATGACCATATTTCTATTCCCCAGTCACCCTTGGGGGTAAATCATTTATGAAAATATTTATATAGGTCACAGGAAAATCGCGAATTCAAAACGGCCCGAATTTAGATTGTGTTAATAAATCGCGAAATAAAGACGGCGCGACAATTTCCCGGTTTACTGTACTACTTTTATAAGGCTGAATTTTGATTTCAGAAGATAGAACCTTCAATGTCGTATAACCTGATCAACTAGGATGTGTTAAGACCTCACGGATAGTGGGGACAAGACTGATGTCAGGATAGTTATGGGAAGATTTCATTTCAGTGTCACATTTAATTAAAACTTTTTGTATAATAGGTTTCTGCAATTAAATTATCTTCGATTACGTCTTCAAAGTATAAACGTACGTACTGTCAAATAAAAGTTATTGTGTGTTCAATTGTCACTGAAAAGTTTAGAAAAGAAAGAAAATGTTAGCATACGTCACTGTGAACTTGTTCACCGCGCACATTCAAACAGACGAATGTAGGACAGAAAGTCACAGGACAAAAAAAAGTCGCGGACAAAAAGTCACAATTTAGTTTTGAGATTTTTTTTCCTTGAACAAGAAAACACTAATTTTTAAAATAAAATTTTGTTATTTTCTTGAACTATTTTTATATGAAGCATCTCTGTTATTAAAATTTATTCAATGAATATCAATGATGATCAAATAATTGTTATGAAAACAAAATGTCAAAGTGGCTTTGTACTTAAATGGCTTCTTTGTGCCAAGAAATATATCATTTGCATGATTACAATTTTATAAATTTTCATTTATCAAGGCTTATGAACTATTTCCTAAACTAAAAAAATGAATATATGTTATAAAAACACAATATTTCAAGATCTTTCTCTTATATATTCAAACAATTGTCAACAAATTATTTGTGACTTTTTGTCCTGTGACTTACTGTCCGTTTACCAAACAGACTCTGTCATATTACCACAACATTTTATTAATATACTTATTTTTGATAATTCAAATTTCCCGCATTTTTGCACGTGCTTTTACTGTTTGAAACACGTGTTATTTCTTATCAGTTTCATTTAGATTCCCACATGACAGAAAGATGGTGTTTCGCTTTCGATATTTTCGATTTTCGTGCAATCTTTGGTAAACTACAGTGTGAGTTAATTTTTATATTATTTTATTTTATAACTTTAAGCAATTAATTATCTACGTTTTCTTTGTTTGAACTGCCGATTAACGCGCACACAGGTCATGTTTGTATGTTTTGCATTATGTACACTGTTTATTTTAGAATAATTAATTATTTTAGCGTTAAAGTTAAAATATTATTCTTGCAATTGTATTTTTCTTATTAAATTTAAGCTAATTAACTTTTTAGTAGTACAGAGTTACTAGCGGGTAAAAAATCTATGGAACGCCGTTAGTGCCATCTTTACACCTGTATTTCTATTTTTATAATTTTTTACTTTATGGAATGCAATAAATGCCAAAGTTGTTTTACGTTAATTTTGCTATTTACTTCATGTTTGTTTATGTTTTGAACTTATAATTATTCATAGGAATTTTTATACTTGAAAATAAATGTATGGAGGTCAATGAGTGTCATTTTGACAATGTTCATTTTCTTGTAATTTTTCGGTAAATTACGGCATTTGAGTTTATGATTTTTATTTTTCTCTTTGTAGCTTTTTACTATATGTATTATGTGATTATCTGCAACGATAAAGCATATTAATAAAGAATTTGAAACTAACGTAGTTTGAAGACTTTAAGAATCCCCACGTTTGAAAGGATTTAACTGCTGGTCGGAAGAAATACACCTGTGGCAAATCAATTAAGAATTAGAAATCTAACCACAAATATTGTTTGTTTGAAACATGATTGTATGGTTTAAGGGTTCGAGTGATTGAGTGTTAGCTGCCGAATGTTCTATAATGGAAGTTGTCTGGGATCAACGTCGGGGAATTTTCGTCTATCACTACAAAATGTGGGTAGAATGGATGCGGTATAAATTTTGCCTTGCAAAAGACCAACAGCAGACCCCTGAAACAGTTGTTACAAAAGGTTCATAGAGTGCAGAGCGCGTAACATCGGGTGTACCATCCAAATCCTTGGGTAATACAAACGACAAAATTATTTTCATGCGAGTGTGATCCGCATCAAAATCTGAATTATGACGTTCATAAAATATCCAACCAATGAAATACAAAACCAAGTAGATATTTGAAGCATTTCTAAACAATTAGAATTCAATGCTTACTCAAAACCTATATCAAAGTGTTTGATTCATCGATATAGGATGATTTCCCATTCAATAGATGCTCCAATATGAGTAAGGGGCCGATTATTAACCATGTTCGGAGTCTAGCTAACGGATTGTACCGTAACAGTATGTATTCTAAGTAATTTTGGTCTTCTGTCCTAATCAGGCGATATCCGATAGTCTGTTTGGTGAGAGCCGGATGAGGGAATATTGATGGTGACATTTGTACTTATAAAATAATTTTGTCGTAGGTAGTAAGTTTAGAATGTAGGACAGAAAGTCACAGGACAAAAAGTCACAGACAAAAAGTCACGGACAAAAAGTCACAATTCAGTTTTGAGATTATTTTTCTTTAAACAAGAAAACACTAATTTAAAAAATAAAATTTTTGTTTTTTCTTGAACTATTATATATGAAGCAACTTTGTAATTAAAATGTATTCAATAAATATCAATAATGATCAAATAATTGTTATGAAAACAAAATGTCAGAGTGGCTTGGTACTTAAATGGCTTCATTGTGCCAAGAAATATATCCTTTGCATGATTAAAATTTAATAAATTTTCATTTATCAAGGCTTATGAACAATTTCCTAAACTTAAAAATGAATATATGTAATAAAAAGAAAATATTTCAGGTTCCTTCTCTTATATATTCAAACAATTGTCAACAAATTATTTGTGACTTTATGTCCTGTGACTTTTTGTCCTATCAAATTTGTGACTTTATGTCCTGTGACTTTTTGTCCTGTGACTTTCTGTCCGTTTACCGTAAGTTTACAGGACAGAAAGTCTTACAATAATTTTGTAGGTTAGGCTATTCCAAGCATGTCTTTGTTTACATGTTAATCTGTGTCATTCCTGCATCGATTCAGACTG